>NW_008602507.1:5036-18705 GCF_000691845.1 Merops nubicus | reverse complement strand
AGAAAATTATAGAAACAAACTGCAATCAAAAATTCTGTTTATCCCGCTTTGCTATCATTGAACTAGATGCTACTGAAAGCTGAACTAACAATAGACACACCTAAAAAATTCAGTAATTGTTGAAACAGGTACCTACTCTAACTGTCTTGCAACTGAGGGATGAAGCCAAAAGGAAATTATTGCAAGAACCAGTAACAGACAGAAGTGCAAAGAACTTTGTTAGTTGTAGAAACAAGACATTAATATTGAAAGCTGCAAGACAAATATCAGCACAGTTCTGCTCAGAGGAAGGATTTATGCATGTAGGAAGAATAGCAAAGGGAACTCCTTGAAGGTTTCATATTTCACTGTAGATGTTAAAATATTTAAAATACAGGATCTCAGAAGCTGAAAGCTAATTTTGTTTTTTACATCAAAAAAGAAAAAAATTCTCCCACTTGGTCAAGGAGGAAGAACTTAAAAATTCTTTTCTTAATTTATAAAATTGATATCTTATAATTTTCTTATTAATCTATCCATCCATTCAGACTATACCTGGGAAAAAATTCTCTGCTTGCATTAAAAAATCGAGGAAAAAAAAATCTTTTCTTTTAGATGTTCCAAGTCCATCTTCCTTGATTAAATATCATACAGCACAGTTTGGAAATTTCCACTTTTTGGGTGGAAAGACTTTGCTCACATATCTTGCTATAAAAAAGGTACATTTTAGAATAGAAAACATACAGCCCTGATTATCAGAGATATTTGAAGTGTAGATGTTGGACTCTCCTAGATGACCAAAGTCAACATGGCTCATATGGTGGTAACCTGCTACATGGGCAGGGGCAGTGGTAGTCCTCTATCACTCAAGCTGCTCTCCATTGTGAGATTCTGTAGCCCTGCCCCTTATTTGCCCACCTTTCTAATGTTCTGGGAAATAGATATAAAAGAAGAAATACCCCCAGTTTTAAGCTATAAATGAAAAAGAAGGAGCACAGTCACTAAAAAAAAACCTAATAAAAGTGCAACCTAATCAAAGGCACTATTCATCTGTTACTTCTGCTTATGGGACCTAGAAGGAGATACAATTTAGAACAACAGAAGTAGCACAATAGTAAGAATAAATCACAGAAGCACAATGTATTTACTATGGACCACTCTACAATGCACAGTTAAATAGCAAGCAAAGGGAAACTTAACCTGTCATCCAAAAGTCTACTCTTCAAAATAATTTGTGTTACATGCATACACATTTATCAATAATTAGCAAAAAAGCTCTGACATTTTAAAATTCATTTTAAATTTCAAGGAAATTAATTACAAAATGTAAGTATTTCTATATATATATATATATGTATCTGTAGTGATACAGAAATGTTTTTTCTAGATTATGTATCATCATATTAATTTATTTAACTTAAGAACTGTAAGACATCTTGCAGAGTTGAGGATGTGGAAATGAAAACAGGCGTTCTGAAATTTGAGGTTTGGGATTTTATTAAAGATTTAGAAATTGAGAAAAGATACAAATAAGATTAAAGACTGTATGACTTTGGAGAAGTTTTGCCATTGTTTTTTATGGAAAAGTATGCGACATTAAATGTCATATCCAGCAAGTGGATGAAGACTGACAGGTAGCAGTCTTATCACATTTTTCACCTTGTTGGGTTGAAGACGTAAAACATGCTGATGTTTTACAACCAACCAACAGTGATGGAAAGTAACCATCAACTGTAGTGGGGAAAAAAAAAAAAGTTACTATTCATGTCTCCTCCTGAAATTAAAACCATTGTGCAAAAATGGATCTGGACTCACAGGGCCAGAAGGATTGATTGGGTTATGGAGACGTGGGTTCTTATTCCTGTCTCCAGATCTATTTCTGTATTAAAATTCTGTGTTAAAATTTTATAACCTAACAATGATTCAGCATCAAAACTAGAAAGAGCTCCAGAAAGTGAGGGCCAAACTGTTCTGTTAGCTAAAAGAAGCCAAGCTAATTTAATATTGTTTTGTAAGAAAGACTCTCATTCCTTGCTCACTCTGAAATTTTCTCCACATCTCTTCCAGAAACAAATAAATGTATCTTTCTTGACCACACAACTTTTTTTTTCCACTTCTACTAGTTTGTTATTTTGTTTCCTCAAGAGGAAAGTTTCTCTCCAAGACTTAACAGACATGAAACACGGAGCCAGCAAAGCCCACCACAGCACTCTGGTTCTGATTCATGCTGCTTGTGCAGTGGAGTGGCTCTGCAACTGTCCAGACAAGTTTTCTCCCTTTTGGTATCAACATGTTGTTATGAAGGCTACAACCACTAGTACATTCCTAAAAGAACTTTGCTTTCTCCAGCAAATTCAGCAAATACCCAAGTGCTCACAATACCTACAGTACATCACTTTTCTTCCTTCCGCTGGAATCCAATAACTGGACCATTCAACCTAGATGGGGTTTCTCTGCGCAGCCGGCTCTGGAAAAGGTTTTGTAGTGCCAAGGACCAGCAATGTGGGAAACAAATCTTGGCCGCAACATCAAATAACAAACTATAAGTAGTAGGGAGTGATTTCAGCATTACTTAGCAATTGAAATTTGAAAGTGTGAGGAACACGAACGTTGCTCTTACCGTCCTCTCGGCAAGTCTGCGTCATCTTTCCTCCACCGGACTGTGGGTGTGGGATCCCCCTGCACCTGGCACCGGAAATCCACGGCCTCCTCCTCCAGCACCACTTGGTTAATCGGTCGCCTGAGAAACGTGGGCCGTTCTTGAAAGAGACATTAAAATTCCTTAGTGAGTCAAAGGGTTGAAATGAACGCTTTTGACTTTTCAGCATCTTTCTGTTCACTGATTCACAGAATGAAGAAAGGAGGGTAAGCTCCACAGATTCAGACAAGTGGAACTGATGATGCACACAAAGAGCCCGGCAGACGACTCCCAGGCAGGAGAGGCAGCGGCTGTCCCACCCAGAGCCAAGGGCTACCAGAAGGAAGCCTATGCTAGCACTGACTGCCCACCTGCCACACCAGCGAGGAGGTCTCCAAGGCTGTGCCCTCCTGTGTGAACGTTTTGGCTCTGCGCCGCTGCATATGCAGACCATGATCTAAAAGATCCTGCTTGCTCTACTGGTATATCAGCTGCCAGCGGAGACGTTGCCTTTAGCAGTAATCAATATCTTGATGTTTCAGAGGAAAATGTAAGCTCTGTGTCACACGTCTCAGACAGTTGTGGACTATTGTGCAGAGGTCAGAGCTTCCCTGATCGCCATTGCTAACTTCACCATGGAAAACTAAATTATGGTCTGAATAATAAATTCTGTTTACCCTCGTTATGTTAGCCTGCACGGCTACAAATATTACTAATCATCATAATGTTGTACAGGCCTGCTTAAAATACAGATACAGAGCCACAATCCGATCTCAGTCATACTGGTACAAACTCAAATTCATCTGAAAGGATGTCACTGGGGTTAGTTTCCAAGTTGCCTTTGGATTGCATAAATTTTGTTCTGTCCTCTCCTAGCCATACCACAGTTTTACTGTCATAAATTATTTATGCGAGAGTCAAGCCATTATAAGACAGAGTTTATATGAAGCAGTATTTCCACTCAAGACAGGGATTTATTATAAAGACATTTAAAACTGGTTACACACTACATTTCACATTTCATTCTCAGCAAGTTGAAGGGTATGATGTCACTGTTAAAATTATTCAAAATTCACACAGATGTAAGCAATAGCAGATTCTGACTCGGGCAGTTTGTCTTGATAACTACAGAGACGAGTTTATGGATTAGCTATCCATGTTTATTATATTCAAATAATAAATAATTTTTTTAAAAAAAGTTAAAAGAGCATTAATAAGGTTGCTAAATCAAGTACATACCACCTCAGTGCCAGAACAAAGGCTGCCTGCATGTCCTTTAATCATTCCCTTTCTGTTTACACCTTATGGGACTCACTGCAATTATATGATCACATACTATTTTTTCCCCAAACGTGTCCAAACTGTTGGTATTCATTTAATGAGCAGGTGTTTAATATTTTGCTTTAGTTTTATTTTGCTTTAGTTGTACTATTTAGTGGGTGGCCTCTTGTTATACTACTCAAGCTTCACTTCAAAGGCAGAATTATTAATTTCCTCCATCACACCTATCTTAATGTTTCATAAACATCAACTTATTTTCATATCTCCTCTCCAAGGTGCAATGGAGATCTAAGAAAGTAAGCTAAAATAAATCTGCTAAATTTCGATGCTCACCCTGAGACACAAAACTGCCTTTTTGTAGTTGTTGTTCAGAATTTAGCATTAATTTTTTGTTTTCAAAGCTCAGCTTCCATTGAATTCAGTTGCAGCCTACAGAAGTGTTCACCACTTTTACAAATCAGAAAATAAAGAACACAAAACCACCTGTTAATCATTATGTAAATGAATGACAGCATCACCTAGGAATTCCCTGATACTAGCAGGGGGACCTATTGGCAGGGAAAAACCTATTTTGTCAGAAGAAGAATAGACATGCTCAAGAATCTACAGCAGTTTTCCAGATGCTAGAGATAAAAACATGTCTAACTGGCAGAGATTCTTCTCCCTATTTCTCCCAAGCCATTGCTTTTTTCTATTCTTAGTCCTGCCTGGGACCTGCAGGTTCCGGCAGCATTTGGGCAAGTAAATTCAGTGCTAGTCTCTCTCTGCACCTTGAATTCTCAGTCTTTATTCCCTGTTTCAAGTCTGTGTACAAGCCATATGCAACCTTCACTACAGGTGCTTGTCCTAAGAGTACTTTGTAAGATTTTTCCTTCCCTGTCTGTGTAAGTCTCCTGACTCTTCCCAATCTCCAGGTAGATTTGCTCCTGCCCTCACCTATGCGTCTTTGGCAGGTTGTGACAGAGCCTCAAGGCCCTCTCTGTTCCAGCCACTGGCTGTGCCAGCTCTTTTCAGCTGCTGACAGCTTTCTTAGCTGGTTTGTCTCCTACTAGCCCAGAATATTACCTTTTACACCTGGAACCCAGAAAGTTCATAAGTCCCAACTATCCGTGCCTCTCACTTCTTCACACCTCACAGCAAACTGACTCTTTGCTCCATGTTTGAACTACAATTGAACTGAAGCTTCTTTGCTCTCTGCCACCCAGATACAGCCCATCCACAATATTAACACCAGAAAAAGCACGTGAAGCAGTCGAACGTCACCCCAGAAGAGTGACAGCAGCAGGACTGCAGTGCAGTTGCAGGAAAAATGCTGTTCAGACCTGCCCTCTAACTGGTGTTTCTGGTGTATGAACTGATGATTTTTTTTTTTTTTTTAAAAACTTGCATAACTGGCTAAATTTAGTGAAAATTCTTCAGACAAGCAAAAAATAACATCTCTGGCACTGTGTAGCTATTTCCCATCAAATTTTTAGGTCGCTGTTACTCAATATGAGGGACCTGCATTTCTCAGGACAGAAAGCTTCCCCAATTTCTCTCCTTCAGCTCCTTCCCCATTTCCCTCTCACCACCCCTTCCACTCGCAAACTCCAGAAACTTCAACTTTTCAGAAAAGAATGAATTAATTTGGCAATGAAAATAAATTAAAAAAAAAAAAAACCAGTTTTCCAATGAGGCATGGAAAATTTTTGATAAAGCCTTTTAGTTTGACAAATTTTTTAAAAATGGACAAAGCATTAGTTGTTATCTTAATGCTATGCAATGTACTTGGCCTGCCTGTAATTATGTGGATCTAGAAAGGACTATCTTAATGAAAGTTTCTGTAAGTTTGCAACAGTATCTTATTTACAACTTCTCTCCTAGGAACAGCTCAGACTTACCCCTGCTCTGAGCTCAGACACAATATACTCTACATTTTGTTGTTTGCTTTTCAAGAGATGATCCTAAATCAATAAATTATTCGAATCAGCGTCCTTATAAGTGATTTAGACACCCTGATTCATCCACACTGAATTTAAATAACTCTGCATGAGCCTGTATGTTTGACTCGGTCTGCATGCAAAAATTATTTTAGACCATGTTTATAAAAGCTGCCTGTAAACAACTAAGAAACTAACTTATGCATGTTTATGAAATTCCTACTTGTAGCTTTAAATACTTCTATATGTGAGATAAGAAAATAAATTTCTATCACATTTTGAGTAGAACTCTGCTGATGAGACAGCAAATGGCCCAAAGGACATCAGGTGTACCACTTGATTCTAAATCGAGGCAATTTAGCAGTATACATACATGTTTGTTTCAAATCAGCTTCTCAAACTGCATATTTTCCAAAACAGTTAAGAATTCACTAGAAAATAAATAGCCATGTAAGTACAGATTCCAGTCAGCAAGGACATGCAAATATCCATAACTGCTATTTCCAGTTTTCCATCATCTTTGCATTTTGCACAGCGTGGATCAGGAAAGAACAACTTATGTGTCACATTTCCTGTATTTGTATCACTCAGACCACCCCTTGAATATCTTCAGCTATTATACAGTTATAAAGTGATCAGAGTGAATGCCATTGTCAATGCAATTAACATTCTTTATGTGAGATTAACTGGATTTGAGTCACCTGCATAACTTGCTTACAATGTTAATCTCTCAGGAGACAGAGCACTGCTTGCCCAAGCATGCTAAATAAAGCAGGTTTCTTCACACAGCCAGGTCAAACTTAGTTTCAGAGCTAAACTTGAGAAAAAAAAAAACCAAGCCTTTTTTTTTTCTGTTTTTTTCCTTTTGAAATGGTTTGTCCATAAATAAAAGCTTATGGTATAATTAAACATTGTTACTCTGTCAACAGCATTCAGAACACAATATATTTGAGAAACAACAAGGCTAATAAACTAAAATCATAGACATATATAAAGATTTTAATATAGCTATTTTATAAGCTTTCACTAAGTAAATAAAGTACCCACTTCCCAGACTTTCTCTGATGAATATTAAAAATGTTTGAAGAGAACTATAAAATAGGTCATGGTTATAGGTCATATCAGCCAGTCGTGCTATTACTAGAGTGACCTTTATAGCTTCGGAATAAACTCTGCTTGCAGTTATAAAAGGCGATTGTTAATGCAATTTGGACACACACCTACAATCTGCTGGCAGTGCTTGAGATATGTGCTGCACCAAAACCTATGGAACTAATCCTAACCAGAAACATAGGAAAATATTTCCTTGCTTTGGGTGCTGACAGAACTTAACCCCCGAACTCAATTTTCCCTCTATTTAACAACTGGTCTGAGTATCACAGTCTATTAGAGAGACTCAGATGACCTTCAGATGTATTATTGCCCTTTCTCTGTTCCTCAAAAAGTCACACAGCCATATATGGAACCTCAATCTAATTAAAATGATCCTAACCACCTTAATACATTTTCTCTGCTGAGGCAACTGTTAGAGTGAAGGATTTGATGGTCTCCACAATGTGGAGGCTAAATCTGATTTCAAACTATTTTCTCAACTTTGTTGGAGAGAAGGCATCAGATTATTTTTTTCAAAATCTTTTTGTATTCTACAAAGAAGTATTAAACAAATTAAAAAGCTTTGGGGAGTTATTTAATAGCAAACACTTAAAAGCTCGTTTCACTTCAGTATTCTGATGTAAAGGAAGAAGAAGAAACGTTAGATGGTTGGAAGTAGCTTTCACTTCAGAATGCTGTCAATAGCATAGGTATTTCATTAACTGCAACATAATTTGGATAATGCAAAGCACTCTGCTAAAAATGAAGACGTGGAAGACAGGATATTAGGATCACGCTAAATTTACCTAAATTGGCCAAATAAATGAATATACAACTGCAAAAGAAGATGGTTTTATATTTGAAAACGTTCTTCCACTGCCTCTTTTTAAGCACTTTGTCATTTTTCATTTGAGAAACAAGTATTTGTGGAGACATTGCAAACTTCTACATTCTAAACAGTGCCCAAGATGTGATGAACTTGCACAGTGTAAAAGCATGAAGCACTGTTAGGAGGCAAAGGCAAATAAAGTAGAATGATTTTTATCACTTGCTAGTGTTTTTCTCCTTTTATAAATATCTACAACCATTTTATTTTCATTTTTTACTGACTATTAGGTAGGACTTTGGAGACCAAATAAGACCCTTTTTCACAGCAGTAGCATTAATTTATTACAACTTCTAATAACAATGTATTTGTGGATAACAAATACTGCACAGCCAAACTGGCTTTCTCCTAACTGCCACAAGTAGATTGCAAGTGGGAAACACAAGGATTTGAAGAAAAACAGGAGGAGTTTTGCTCTGAAGGACAAAATGCACACCACCAATTTCTCTGTTGTTAACTGTGGACGTATACTTGGTTTGGGTAGTTTTTCCAAGTAGCTGTGAAAACCTCTGGGACTAATTTTTAGGATGTGATGGGACAAGACTCTCTGCTAAGGCCTTTCACATAGTCAGAGCTCAGAAAGCAAAGTAGGGCATGATGTCTTCACTAAGGGATTTTCGGATTTTCTTCCTCTTACAATCATGTCATCATAGTATATTCTTTCTGGAATTATGGTATCTCTTCCAGCCTGACAATGTCTAGAGAACATCAAACACAAATACTTCTTCAAGCATCAAACGAAAACACCTTTTCATCCCATAGGACCTTATTAGCTGAAAAAAGGTTCAGTTACCAAAGCCAAAATCAAAGATTAATCCAAAACAATCTTTAATATGTCTGAATTGACACATCTTTTAAGATATTTTTTCACTTTTCCTAGTTATGCTTTATATTCTTTGAAGGCTCTTCTAAATATATCTTTTTCCACTGCTTGACGCCAGCCTCTTCAAGTTGATATATTAAGGCTTTCATTGATTTCACTGAGCTTCAGAATCAATATACAAGATATACCTTTGTACATTCTCTTCAAATATACCATTTTATGTCCAAATGAAAAAGAAAAAGGAGCCTGAAATAGTTAAAAAAACTTGAAAACTTATCCGAGAACAGTGCAGTACTACAACAAAATGATAAAAGGTTAACTTAAACAGTAATTCCTACTTTATTTAATTTCTGGCTCCATATTATTTATTTACAGACCAAGCTCTCTCACAAATTGGAATGAAACTGTTTCTGTTTTGCATCTTTCTTTAATTCTGTTTAGCCAAAGGCTGTGAGCCCAAACAGAAGCGAAGCAGCCTAATTTGTATCACTTACACTTCTGAATTTGGCCTTTAGAATAGCATGTCCACAATAATAAAGTATGATGCTGCCTCCTTTTGTGAACGTTAGGATTGACTGATGGATTAGTTATTAAGTTCCTTTAAAGGCCAACTTAGACTCCATGACAGACCCTGTTTTCTTACTTTACTCCAAGATTACACCTTGGAGCCTCATAAAGGCAAAAACTAGCAGCAGTGCTGGAAAGAGAAGACTAACATAATGTAATGCATCATTGTCACTATTAAAAACATGGGGATAATTTTGGGAAGCACTGCTTATATAATCAGTTTGCTTTATGACATTTTATCATGAAAATTTGGCAATTTTCTACTAGCAGAAGAATCATGACTGGAACAAAAGAAATGCACCAACAATAACAGTACAATATTAGTGGTGCCTAAATGTTGAAAACTAGGTTTCCTATGCAGATGGACTTGAAAATAAACCCCACTTGTTTCCTGAAAGTTCTACATTTATTACCCAAAACTGTTTCTCAGCAAAAGTTATTGAATGGGTACCCAGCCAAATGGATACATTCTACACATAGGAAACTTTCGTTTCTTTCCTCCTACTTCTTTCCCAAGTTCTTATTGCCCTTTATATACTTTTTTTTTTTTTTTTTTTAACTCAGGAAAGGTGTAATCTTTTAGGCTAGGCTTCCTTGCTGTTCCCCTTGGGCCACCAGTTACCACCACAATGACTTCAGTTTTTCCAGCGGCAATGCCTCAAGCTAAATTTACTGTACAGGGAGCCAGAGATCTGTCATGAGTCACATGCAGAAATTAGCTTCAGGTATTACATAAAAACTTGCAAAGCCAAAAGTAACAAGTGGCTGATTCCTGGAAAGGTTTGAGAATGAGTGTGAAACAGTTACTTTTCCTACAGAGTAGAGTATTTACTAAGGCTTCCTTCACGCTACAGTAAGGGGTTAGGGGTTTGCAATTTGGAAAAGGAATAGAGACATTAATAATCAGCTAATTAATACATATTCCTCTCCAGAATCAGCACCAGCTGTAGGCTTGCCAGCCAATTTATTAAATTCTCTAAGTCTCGTAGCTAAGATATCTTAATTTTAATTATAAAGCCCATTTTCAAATTTGTTTAAAACAGTTGAAGTTCAGCACATGAACAATATATAAGTACTACGATATTTTTAGCATTTTTATCTCAATATTTGGACTATGCCCACGTTCCTCAGACCTGTGGCAGATGACCTATGGTTTTGTCTGTATTCGGTAAAGTCGATCTGAAGATTCACAGCCAATCTGATGTTTCCGAGAGTTGCTGGATTTACTGGTTTTACTGTGCATGCCCAGACGGGTTGGGGTGTCCAGTAGACATATTTCTTCCTGGAAACATCATGGATAGTGCTCTCGAGCGCACTGTGTGCACCCACGAGCCACTGCCTGGAGCCCAGACACAAAGTAAAACTGTTCTGCTGGTGGAAGGCAAAGCCAAGCCACCTCCTTTTGCTCCAAGTGGGACAGGACTAAGCTGGACACATCTGTATAGTGAGTCCAGTACACAAACACAGAGCTTTAGGGCCAGGTGACAGCCAGGAAATGGGCACAGGAGAGACAAACTGTCTTGTCGAACAGCAGATCATACATAGCCCAAGTGCCTGCTTCCTGCATTCTACTCTTGTACACCAAAAAGGACAATAGGAAGGGAACACCTAGATAAAAGGGGACTTTTAAATAGGAAGATACCCAGGTAGGAAAGGAATTCTAAATACAACTTTCTTTGGCTAGTCTAACACAATTATAAAGAATTAAAATATCTCATTTTATTTATTGCTTATTTTGTTTAGTATTCAGAAAATAGGTCAGATTGTATTCTAAAAGTTGATTGTTATGATTAAAACCCATTTCAAAGAATCAGAATATTGTAATTGGCTACGTATTATTTTACATTCCAAAACAAACCTAATACTTTTCATAGCTCTGCAGGAAATGAAATTACATGCATAGCTCAGTTTTTATTCCTGCAGTTCAATGCTTTTTAACAAATTATTTTCTTAAGGATTTCTTAAGGCTTTGTAGTTTGGGATTGCAATCTGCTTGCTATCCACAGGGAGTATTACCAGAGATTATCAGTATTTAAACTGATGAAGAAGATATGTCATGTCTCTTTTACATCTGTATAAAGGCACAACTTCAACAGATTGGCTCCAAAGGACATCATCATTTGATAGAGATCCTTTCTGTGAAGGCATATTAGTTCTGTCTTTAAAAGTCATATGCTTCCATGAGTACACAACAAACTAAGTCGAGTGGAAGCCTTTACAGTCTTGTAATGTTAGAAAGCAGCAAATATTCAGTCACGGATCTTGTCTAGCAGAAACTTTTCTATGCTGTTTGTGAATCTCATAATGTGGTTTCTTCAAAGTGAACAAACAAACGTTGAATTGCACATGCATACACACACAGAGAGCAATACGTGTGACTGGGTTTTCCAGTGCACCATGTTAGGCAGAAGGCGAAAAAAAATTAGGACCATCTGCTTTGGAAAGGACTTTAGGATTTCTATGAGAAGTCTTACTGGAATTACAAGCTTACAGGTCTGGAATGACAAGAATTAGAAGTTTGGAATTTCAATATCAAGGACATTGGAGAAGTGTGGCAGGAGGGAATCTTAACACAATTACATTTTGTATGCACGCATGCATGCGTTTTCCTTAGCTGGGAGGCCTTTTTTTCCGTATTGATTTTCCTTTGTTTGCCAAAGACCACTTGACTAATTCCTGCAAAACCACATCTAATAGTAAAAAGAAATGTCATGACTGCAGGATGTCCCACAGCAGGATTTTTCAGCTTTACTTCTTATCTAGTTGTTAGCAGGATGGATCCAGCTCTAGGTTCAGTATTATTCTATTCTTGCTTCTGACCCTAACCATAGGGCAAATGCTCCTAACAGCTTCTTGCCTTGCCCATCAACTTTGGAAGCCGTTTCACACAGGAAATCTATTAACTTCTGATTCACTGAGAAGCATCAAAACCAATGATGATGGTTACAGGCTTACAGAATGAAAAGCTGTTTCCTGCCCTTTAAAAAATTAATGACAAAACTATCTTTATAGATTCAAAAAGTTGACCTCAGAATTTTTTCCAATGACTTTCTACTGATCAGTTGAGCTCTTTTGTGGTCTCCTACAAAGGTTTGATTTCACAGCCCCACAGAAATAAGGAAATACTTGAACAGGCAATGCTGATAAAAAATCTCTGTTAAGAAGGCATTGTCAACTGTTTTAGAAGTAGCTTAATTACATTTGGTAATTTTGTGAAGGAGAGTACAATGTCCTGCATTACTGGCTCTGAGTTTGTGTGTATCACTAAGGACCTACAATTAGATTGAACCTATGCACTTAGAAGGAAAATGTTGAGCCATCACAGTTCCATAATTATAATCTGCAGTCTTTGAAACCTGGTCTTCTTCAGAAACTGAGAAATGCAGCTCAAGCAGTACTATAGCATTTTGTTAAGCTGTTTTTGCCTCATATTTTGGTAAGTCATCCAGGCTGATTCACGCTATGACATTGGTAGTGAAAAGGAAATAAAAGCTTGAGTGGCTTTACCGAAGACAGTCAGCTCTGCTGGGTCGCTGTCTCGCTCCCCCACCATGTTTGTTCCGACACAAGTGTACATGCCGGCATCACTTTTCCTTGTATTGGAGATCATCAGCTTCCCACCACGTATCTGTTTCAAAACAAGGATTATGTTTTTAACTTCAGATAAACAGAATATCTCAGAAAGAAAGCTGCCTTCTCAGGCAGCAAGTTCCACAACTAAGGCATTTAAAAATTTTGTTTGTAAACATAAAAACAGCTTTAAAATAATAATCATATATACTTTAATATCTTTAGCTGTTCTAGAACTTGTTTTATCCTACTGACTGACTTTCATTTCAACAGCTTTTTAGTTTTTTATTTGGTTTTCATTAGATGCTTACATTTCGTGTTGCTTCTTCAGTGAGAGGAATAGTTAGTCAGTATGCATTCCTACTCAGGAACAGTAATTTTTTAGAGTATAACTTCACCCTTCATTCAGAATACACATCCTAATTACTGCACTAAATACATTACCAATATCATCCTAAGCTGTAGTGGTTTTCCCACTGAATATTTGTGTCCCTCTTAGATAGACTGATTACATCTTTAAAACAACTCTGACACAAGTTCTGATATTCTTATTCCAGTAAACTAAGATCTCATTTCAGTGAACTGAGATCTAGAAAACATGAGACCAGATAGGTCAGACATCCACTGAGTCCCCCATCTAAAAGGGCACACTATATGAGTAAATCTACAGATCTCATGGGCCTCCATTACATTGGTGATACACACCAAGCCTCAAGAAATTCAAGTTGGAAACCCAGACCAGAAGGAATAAACAAACTTCTGCTGCTCATTTGGGAAAGCCTGGAGAAGTAAACTGCCAAGAGTAATGATGAGTCTCTATGGGTAAAGATATTAAAGCTGTAACATTCTGCTGCACTCAGCTGCAGAGCTTCAGTGAAGGCCCTGTGACCATAGGCAACCACCTGAGTTGTACT
>NW_008602507.1:0-5005 GCF_000691845.1 Merops nubicus | reverse complement strand
CTCTTCCCTGTCATCAATACGGACTTTATCTTTCTTCCAGTAGATGGTAGGCTCAGGGTGTCCACGAGGTGGCTGGCACTCCAATATGGCAGGCTCTCCAGCTGCCACCACAACATCAGTAGGGTTTTGGCGGAAGTCATCCCGTAGCACTAATGCAATAAATAAGGGAAAGAAGAAAAAACTTACTACAAGTGATGAAATTGTAAGTAGGGGGAAAAAAAAAATACATGCAGACAGACATAATATTAAGCAAACAAACCAAAACCTGCCAGCTGTTATTAGATGATGACTTTGCATCTTATACAGATTATGCAAGATCTCATAAAAGAAGTTAGTGAGGCATGACCTTTCGTCCGAAGGAGGCAGATTTCATATACAGGGATTTTTTTTTCCCTTGCTTTTTCTCCAGATAAGACCACTGCTCTGCATTTAAATTAGAAAGACATGTAGCACTGCTTAGCTAAATACCTGGTTTACCTGAATCTCTAACTTCAGCATAAGCAAGGTAAAGAAGTGACACAACTGATACTGAATTGCAGTTACACCTTGATTACAGGCATTATTAGTAGCAGTGTTACTGTTATCCCCAAATACATGTCAAAGTGATCAACAGTTCTGAAAGGTGTCAGAGAAATCAAGCTGATGGCAGTGTGTTTCTACATTATTTATTTCTTCCGTTTATTTATGGCTTTTTTTTGCTTTAATATTCTTGCAACTTTGACCGGTGCTGTCCCACAACATTGAAAGGAAAGAGCATTTAAACCACCAAGCTGTTTGAGGACTAAATTAGGCAACATAGGCCAACCTCTTATGTAAATCAAGCTTTTATAAAGAAGGATTAGGTCCATCTAGCTGGCTTCAGCGTGTTAAAATTATATCCACTTCATCATTATTCTTCCATGTGTGTCCTAGTCTCTAGGTTAATTGACATTCTTATAAACATAAAACTGAAAATAGCTCTAGATGAGCTACTGAAATAGAATTTAGGGCATTTCCCCTCCTTGAATTTCAGCTACGTATGTCTTTCATTACAGCTTTAAAACAGTTCTCGCCCTTAATGGAACCAGGGCCCTCTGAGAAATTAGAAAACACTGTATCCTAGTGAAGGGGCCAGTCAGGAAGAGTTCAGCAGAAATTGCTCAGTCTCATTTCATAAGCAGAGATAATTTACTGCTTTCAATGTTAATAAAATGTGCCCCATGTTAACATTTGGAACTGAATATTTTTCTGTTCTGTAATAAGCCAGAAGAAAATATGATTAATACATATAAGAATTGGTCTCAGAATGGGCTGAGGTGAGCAGCCTGTATACATGTGGCACTCAAAATGACATATAAGGTAACTTTTATTGTTCCCCATTTTGGAATACACAGGTGGATCCCAGAGGAAGGACGAAATTAATTGGAAGTTAATTCCTTTTGTAACACAAAAAAGAGTGATTATTTAGGTCTTGCTCTTGGAGCATAAAATAGAAGTGACGGGATGAACTGGTAACAAACGCAGCTCTGGCAAGAACTCAGTCTTCTTAGGTGACACACCCCGTTGATACATTTTTTCCAACAGAAAACAAAAGACCCAACCTCAAAATATTTCCAATTAATAGAAATCACTCTTACACTTTTGATTCACAATTATCAAATTGACAGAAATAGAATTTATAAAGCTTCAAGACCAAATGGAAAAAATAACTTAGGCAATGCACAACACAGAAACAGCGTGCTGAAGATCATGGGCTGTTGACTATTTGGCATTACAACACTTCACAAAGCCAAGAAAGATAATACTACAGCAGTTTCAGTGAAAGAATCAAAAAACAAACAAACAAACAAAACCAACCAACCAACCAAACAAAAAAAAACACAAAAACCCCAAACCTGTTACAAAATCACCTATTTTAACAAGCATCTCCATGTGTCTGTGATCCCTATGATAAACAGGAAGAAAAAATACTTCTAGGTGACACTATGCCCTCTTTCATATAACTGGACTATGGATAAGCATCAAATTCTTCCATTATTCTTACACACAAAATAAATATCAATTGTTATTGGCTTGATACTTTGCACAATTACAGAACTTCAGTGCAAATCCATCAGTGGAAAATCCCCAGAAAATCAGCAGATCCCACAACATAATGACTTTATACTCCTGACTCCTAATTCTTGGCACCACTATTAAGGAAAGCATTTTCCTTGAACATTTCACACTGCTACATGAAGCTGACAAACACAGTTTCTTGGGGTGATACACAACAAATTACATTAACTTTCTCTGAATCATCCCAGCAACTGTGTAAGGTTCCAATCAGCCTCAGAGTATGAGGCTAAGAGGTGATTTGATTTTATCACATTCCTTTACCCAAGTCTTACTGACTTGAATGGAAGACAAAATTGATGCTATGGGGTCTACTTAATCTTCCTCTGTACCTCAGCACATATGCGAATCTTGAATAGATATATCTCACCATTTTCAACTAAAGCATTCTATGTTTTGGAGAAAAACAAAACATGGTTGGAGAAGAATGAAATAGGGAAAAAATAAAGCAGGGATAGAAAGATAAAGATAAAGGAAATGTGTGGAATACAAATTAAAGAGAGAAAGCTCAGAGAGGAAGAGGGAGAACACTGTAAGTTTGGGGAGAGTGAAAACAAAATGGCAGGTAAAGGGAGGAAAAGAGTAAGAATAACAGCAGAGAGGGAAAAAATGTAAAAACCAGAGGGACTGGTCTGCTATCCCTGTGATTCAATGCTTTTAATGCATATAATGATGATACAAAGCACAAATATTACTCTGATTAGCACAGCCAACCCAGCACATCCAAACATCACCCTGAGGGATGGGTGCAGGGAAGAGGAAGGGCACATACAGAGGAGACCAGAGTACAAGCTGGCAAGCTCAGCTGTGCCATCCCAGCAGCACAAAAAGCCACAGAAAGAAGTAAGGAGCATCAACGGGAAGTTGAATTCACACTTATTAGCACAGTAAATTGAGAAGTTGCAGCACAGCTTAGTGCATTCACCATATCTAATGGCACAATCATCTGTGAAAACAGAAAAATGGCTGAGAGCTGCAGAATATTCCTCAGCCAATTATTCACAATTGCTGGGTACTTCCAAATAACTATTAGTGTGCCTGAGCAGATCACCTCCACACACTGGCTGGGGAATGGCTTTTGTTCACTTGAGAAGCCAGCCCTCTTCAAGGCCCTCTTGACAGTGCATAAATCCTAGTGTTTCAAAAATTCGACACAAGCGATGAAGCATTGCCACGAGGATCCTTTTTGTCATCCTGTTTTTTTATTTTGCCTTATTTCAAGCTTAACACAAATTACATAGCTACCTCTGTGCTTGCATGGGTTTTACCCTATATTTAAGAAGGGATGCTGAAGAGGAAGATCTCCTGCAACCCATCCTGGGATGGGACCCATGCAGGGACCACAGTGCACCTGGTCTCCTCAGAGCGATGGCAATGGAGAGGGCAGCTGCTCCCCTCTGCCAGCCCAACAGCAGCGCAAACATCCTCACGAGGTTTCATGAAGCAAAGCCTCAGAAGGGCAAAAGCTTTCGGATGGCTACACCTCACTGTCTGGAAAGGCACTGAAGGACAGGAGAGCTGGAAAGGACAGCTAAGTCGTGCATGCAGCCAGCAATGGTGCTGCACACGCAAGTTAATTAAAGTTTGACTGGTCTCTTTGTAGTTCGAAGGAGCTGATGCTGCTCAGACCAGATAGATGCCCGTGAGCTGTCACATCGCTCTTTAAGCAGGCGAAGTCCCGTACAGGCACTTAAAGGTACCCACTGAGCACAACCCCGGACAGCAAGCACATCCAGCAAGGGTACTGCCCAGGCAAACACTCACAGGCACTGCTGGAAAAAAGAAGTCCTCGCTACCACAGCAACTGCTCACCAGCACCTGTCAGCTTAGGCCAACATCCAGGCCTCGGTCAAACTGATGCTCATAAACTCAGGGAATCATATGGAAATGGAATTAATTTCCTCGACTGAGGCTCCAGCAATTTGTTTAAAGGAAGCAGAGATAAAACCAGGACGTTTATGGGGTAGGAGGGAAGGTGGCAGGGTCAAAATTATTCTAGGTCAGATATCCATGTCTTAATCCTGCTTTCCACTACAACAGCTTTCAGGTCCTTAGAAAGAAAACATTTTTATGGGATTTACATTTACATGATGATTACAAATAACCATCTGTCTGCTTCCACTTTTTCAATCTGGTCCACGTCCCATGAGCCCCCAGCCTGTGGTCAGAGCAGCTAAGCTGGAAGGAAGAAGTGGATGCCCGTCAGGAGGCTTTGGGATAATTGCATTCTTCTCCCACCAGTGCTCGGCTCTCCACCTCCTCCCCCCGGCATGCACGGCGAACATCTGAGATTACCGGGGATGGGAGGCAGGGAAAGACTATCTTTTTTGCCTTTTTCAATGAATGATAATGTCTTAAAACACCACTACATCTGTCGTGCTGACTGGAGGGTATAAAGAGATATCGAGTAAATATTAATGTGCTTCAGTAACTTGGATCCTGGTGGTTTATCTTCCCCTTCCTGTTCTGTGTTGTGCTTATTTCAGGATAATATTGTTCGCAGAGAAAGTCTTTACACAGCAACATTGGTGGCCAGGTTGCTCACCTGCCACATGCAGATAGATCTCCCTTGATTCAACTCACTGCCTCACAGACATCTTCCTAAATCCTCATCTCTTGGGCACTTCTCTTTTCTCTCAGGATATTCTGATATGCGCAATCAACATGAGCTATTATGTCAAATAACTGTCCAGATGTCATGCAGTGGACAGATTAAAGGATTATTATACTTAGGTAGTGTATGGTGCAGAGAGGTATTTTAGAACTTGGCTAATGTGTCTGATCTACTGAAACGGTCCCTGAGCAAGCCAGCACTACCTGCTGAAATGGGGTAACTGAAAAAAAACAAGGGGTCGCGGACAACCTTCCTCATGAAGAATAGTAAGTGTAGTGGTTTAAACCACTTTTATTG
>NW_008602506.1:4441-10213 GCF_000691845.1 Merops nubicus | reverse complement strand
AAAACAAAACAAAAACAACAGAACAACAAAAAAAGGCTTCAGATGACAAACTATTTTAAGGGTTTCTCAAGCTGCAGGACTAGAAATGGACCCAAAGTACAATCTTTGTCTTCAAAGACATTGAATAAGAGGTGTTGTGTAGTTCTATTTGTGCTCTTTAATGATTTCTGCTAATTATAAAGAAAATCCCCTCATCCTTGCATTTTCTTCTGACCTGGCTGTTATGAAATACATTTGCAAATATGAGAAGGGGAGTAAAATGTCAACTTTTAATCTCTAGCCAAAGGAAGGTCAGCTCTCCAGCATCCTCAGCTGAGCTGGCAGTTTGGTTTGCAAACCAGAAGAGGCATGAAGGGTGCACAGAAACCCCCATCCACACAAAAATTGGAAATAGGTGGTCCCAAGGGGGATTTTTATTCAGGATACACTGTGTAACTGAGCTAGAGATGCCCGTGGCCTATGGGAAAGGAGCTCAGGCTTTCCTTGTGCCTTATTATGTCTTTAAAATAATGCAGGCAGGCTGTAAACATGATCATGTCATATAGACAAAAAATGATTCCCCAGTATCTCCACTGATAAAATCCCTGAGTGCAGTTCACTGCTTTAGGCACAGCTGATAATTCACTGGCTTTTGGCTGAAACATGTTTTATTTTGATACTTTTAATGGCAAATACTAAATTAATTAAAGGAGGAAAAAAGCCCTCAGAGGGCAGTAGTGTGGAAGCTTTTCTTCAGAAGCATTTTTGGGATCCTGGTATGATGTTCAGAAATACATCTTCTCTGGAGCTAAGGGAATAACTTGATGGTTGCAATATCCAGTTTAGATCTTGAGAGCCTTCAATTAGTTCTCCCACCTTTCTTTGTCATCCACCCTAAAATACAGGATGGGTCGCTTTAATTATGGAAATTAAGAAGCTTGGCATTTTGGAAAGTCTAATATGCAGCTTGTGTCTGCATTTGGGGCTCAGATTAAGCTGAGCAATAGAGAAGAGGCAATAATCTAATGCAAAGATTTGGGGGAGAATTGCTGCTCTAATGACTGCATCCAGTGCTGGCCATTCTTCTTTCCTCCACATCAGATTGTCCTGTCAAATTTGTTTCACTGCAGTACAGCTGAGAAGTGCAAACTTGGAAAAAGAAATAATTCCACAAAGTAGGAACTGCTCCTTAGTGATTTATTTATTTTTTTTAATATAAAATTCTTCCACTAATGCTTAGCAAAAAAAACCCCAATGCTCCTCTCAACACCATTATGACTAGTTCACGTGAGCTCTTTCTGCTGCTTCTTTGCTTGTAAAGCCCAAATCTGCTTTAAAAATGTTGCATCTACAAAGAAAAAAGTTTGTATTTTTGTACATAATGTAATTATTTTTATTCTGGAGAAAATCCATAGGAAGAATGAAGCAACACAGGCAGCAGGAGGTCCAGCCAGGAGAAGATAATGGAAGTTTTAACTGAAAGGAAACATCCAGGCTGTGATTCAAGAAATAAAAGGATAGGATAACTTACTTTAGCTCCTGTAATTTTGGAGAATTGAATGTTTTGATAGATTTAAAATAAAAATATCACTAATATTTGAACAAGAATGAACAGAATAATTCCCTCACTCAAGGATGGCTGCTTGGAAATGTTCTTCAGCGTGGCAAGAGAAGTCTTTGACAAAGCAGAGAAAGAAGATGCTTCTCTGCAGCCCCAGCCTTAAATAAAATAGCTGTGACAATGAGACTTGCTTTACTTTCACAGGCCAGGGTAGGAGTCTTGAAACTTGATAGAATACAGCAGAAGGGCTGCTGGGAGCCCTGGGTTTAGTTCTGGCGTGAAGCAGGAGGTGAGTGGTGCAGTTGTGGGCTCACTGTTGCAACTTTTCAGTAATCCACACATATTAGCTTGATAATAATCACACAAAATTGCTCATTGCTAGCACTTCTGAACTTCAGAGTGAGGACAAGGAAGGAGAACATTTCAGGGGAAGAGATTTTGTTGACATGGGTGGTTATTTTGCAACTCTGGTAGTCTCTTTTTCTTAAGATCAGAGAATACCCTTATTTATGATAACTTGAAAAGCTGCAGAGGAGTTAAGGTGAAATCAGGGCCCAAGTATAACCAATTCCAAGATTCCTAGTGCCTTCAATGGTGCTAATATTTCATCCCTGAAGGAACAGACTTGCTATTTATCTCTAGGCTTTTGCAAGCCTTCCAAAGAGCCACATCCAATTGCCTGTCCAAGTGTTATATACAGCTGCAAACTCCAGCCCCAACGTCCTGGTGGAACCACTTCTGAGTTTCAAAGTTAAAATCTTGCCAAAGTAAGTATACTACACAGGATTTTAGCTGTGGAGACTACGTGGGCAGCTAGAAGGGGAAAACATTCACCTTGGCTTTACTATAGCAACTGGTTTGATTTTCTAGTTCCCCAAACCCTGCTGGCTTTTGTTTTGTGGTTACTCAGACAGATAGCCTTTGAAATGTTGCAGCTGATGGGAGCAGACTAGCTACAAGTAAAATTCAAGTCAGGGCTTCAGTTTTGTCTGCAAGAAGTTTGTATTAAAATAAGATTTGCTTAGATTGCCCAAGTGCTCGTTGTCTGTATGCAACTAGGTTCTAGTAGCTGACCATACCTACTTGAATTAATGTTAAATTCTATCACTCTTTTTATTACTGGTCCCTCCTGATTGTAGATTCTTTCTCCAACTGTTCTGTGAAGGTCCAATAATCAACATTTTTCAAGGCATAGAACCCTTTGCTATAAAACTCTCCCTGGTGCTTTTTGTTTCTGCATGAGCTTTGAAGAACGTGTGAAGCCTTTGGTACCTGTTCTGCAGCTCTCATTCAAGTGAGGCATGGAAAAATCTTCTTGAAAGCTGTGCCTACATCCTCTGCTGTGATGAGATGAGCTGGGTGGGTTGGAGAGGTGTCTGCTCCATAAGAAGGTTCTTTGGTGGTGGGGAGTTGAGGTAGAGTAACTCCTGTGGCAGCCAGTGTTCTTCAGAGGGAATATACAGGAACAAAGGAGGATGAAGACAGTTGCTCATCCTTAGGTGGTTTCAATCATTGTTATCTGAATCCCTCAGGGAGCTTTAGGTAGTCCAGGGGGACAGCAGCTCTATATAATCTCTGGATGGATCCCTTAAAAAGTCACTTGGCCATGATCCTTGATCCTGAGCTGCATGAATTTCCTCTCAATTGTATTTAATCCTTAGATATACCAACAGGTTTATTTTTTTGTAACACACTAATATTCTCTTCTGTAATTTAAAGACCAGCTTGAGAATGCTACTTAGCCTTTTAGTCTACAAGGGACAGCCCCAGTATCTAAAGGTCTGCAAACTGTCACGCTCACCATAGTAAAAGTGCCTCTTGTCCAACAGGAATTTGAATAACACAGAATTTGATTTAAAAGACAGGGAGTTTTATAGCTTCAGTAAATGAAAAATAATGGAATCCTCCAATTAGAAATTCCTCATAATGCTTCACTATAAGAAATGACATTGAATCTGAAAGCTTCATAATATTTAAATATATTTCATGAGAGAACACTGGCAGCATTTAAAAGGTCTTAGGTGCTTTGAATCCCTGATTGGCTTGACAGCTTGACAGTGATTTGTAAACCAAAGGTGTTGGCACAGCTTGCTCTGCTGTCGGAGCAGGTATCAAAGTTCAGACTCCAGACTAGTCACCACTTGAACACAGAGATGAAAAATTGCCCACTGATAAATGTTTTCACTGGGGAAGAAACAAGCTTCTGCTCCTGAAAATAGGCAGGCCCCATCCAAAAAATGATTCAAACCAATGGAAAGGCTTCTATTGATTTCCATGGCCTTTGAATCAATCCCTCTTTTTCACATCTATTCCATTTTATGGCGTATTGGGTGTGTTTGGGGTTTATCAGAGGATAGAGTCAAGCTAAACCCAGTCTACATAAGAATGAGAGATTTCACCAACATAAAAGAGGGAAACAAGGCTGAATAAGGTGAAGCAGGTGATTTATAATCTGGAATCACACAAATTGGGCTGAACATCAAATTTGAGTATCCTTTTCTCTTTTTCTCAGCCTTCCTTCTGAACATGAATTCATAGTTTCTGTTCACACCAAAATCTGAAAAGAATTTATTTTGACTCTGCTGAGACTTCTCTGTAATGCAGCTAACACACAGTTTGGGCTGCAACAGAACAATTTGAGATTCCATATTCATAATTTGAAATAAAACAATTTTCCAAGATGGTCTGTTTCATGATTTTCTATTGGGATCTCAACAAATATAGAAATAATTAAATGAGGTGACCAAGCATGAAACACCACACCTGCAAAGTTTGTTAGCCATGAAAATTTACAGTTGTTTCCATTGCAGTGCTGTATTTTACACATTAAACTGAACCCATATTACATCATTAAACCATAAATTTTCATGGCTAACAAACTTTGCAGGTGTGGTGTTAAATGCTCAATTGAACAGGGGAATTATTCACGTGATTTTTAGCACCCTTGTAGGAGTTTTGGAGAATGCCCATGTGGGCAGAAAAAAAAACCCTGCCCAGAGAAAAGACTCAAAGATGCAAACGTTGTATATTAAAATCAGAGGTATTTTTTTATAGTGCTGTATTTTTAGCTAGACTCTGGAAACACTGGAAAGGCAATTGATACTCTAGGAGGCGAAGAGTGGTGAGGCACTGGAATTAATAGATGTGAAGAGCCACTACTGAGTCTGTCTGCTTGTCTCCTGCCTTGAGAGGTGGTAGAACTGCTCTCAGCAGCTTCAGACACCCTCTTCCTCTCTGTGTTTTCCTTCTAAAGTACTTTCAGAAACAGCTTCTCCATTCTCAGGGGCTGTCCTTGCCCCGAGAGCTTCCCAGCAACGAATGTTGACCTGGGAAGCACTCATGGAAGGTGCTCCTTAAATCTCTTTGCTAACAGTTCTCAAGAGATGAGGACAGGCCTCAAGACCAAGAGGATATCCCGGGATAAACATGGGAAAATGAGTCAAAATCACCCGTTGAGGTCCCTTCCAGCCTCATTTGCCACAGACACTGTGTCAGTGTGTGAAGAAAATCTGGCACGGTCAATGCTGATTCTTGGAGCTGCTGCAGATGCCCAGGTCTTAGTAACTTCATCTAGAACTTCATTTTCTTTTTGCTTTATTTATTAAGATAATAAATCCAAAGTATCATTTGCTTTATTTTGGTAACTTGGGAAAATAATAGAAGAAAAGAGATCCATACCATTATGTCAGTCATGTCCAGTTTGATGGATTTGCCCATGAAATAAGTCACCGGTTCAAGTAAAACAAAATCAGTGTCCTAAATCCCAGCTCCCAACCCTATCCCTCATAGATTCAGACTCTAGGAAGTTATTTTCCCCAGAGGCTGCTGGCTGTTGAAGAGCATAGCAAAGTCTCCCTTGCAGCCCTTGAAAATCACTGATTTTATGGTAAGGCAAAGGGAGAAGGTCGTTTGAAATCTGCCATATGTAAAATGCTTTATGTTTCCCTGCTCATTTCTGCTGCCCGACACATGACTTAGTTTTTACATTAGGCTAATGTAGAACAATATTAATGAGGAAACCAAGGTGTAATGTTCTTGCAAGAATGCTGACAGAAGTGAGTCCAAGTTTTAACCAGGGATTGCTTGCTTTAGCATTATCTCTATTGCCGTTAAACATGCTCTACATTTTCTGGGCAAATATCATTTGGAATTAATTGAATGGAAAGGAGGATGTTCAGAAAATGCATCTTTAGAGTTATTGAAGTATGACTTTTTAATCAAACTGAGCGATT
>NW_008602506.1:0-4417 GCF_000691845.1 Merops nubicus | reverse complement strand
TGACTTGAAAATGAAGAAATGTGTACACTTTTAGGTTAAAACCTTTTTCTCATGAGTTTGCAGTTTCAAACCTTGTAGATGCTTTGCTGGTCTGGTAGAATGATTATGTAATTATTATTACTTGGATGTTACTTGTAGCACAAATTCTTTGCTGATTTTTATTTTTTTTTAACATTTTTCCTATATTCGAATTCTTTGCTGATTTTTATTTTTTTTTTCAATATTTTTTCTATAGTCCATTATTCTCCACGTCCCCAATATGTTGTCCTATGGCAAAATTCTGCTTGTGTTTCTCTCTGCTTCCTCTGGGAGGATGTTTCAGGATATCCTTAACAACAGTTTCAGATACAGTTTCTTCATAAAGAGTGACCTTAGTCTTTAGGACAACAATTATTAAAATATAAAGTCTATTTTTTTTTTCATACAGTTTTTATAGTAGCTGAATAAAGCTTTGGAGTTCTGCAGGTGGTGTAGAACATGATGTGGATGTTCTCTGACTATCCAGTAGCCTAATTAGGTGCAAGCTGTAAAGCTGAATGTTCTTATTTAATATCCAATGGATAGTCTGATTAGAATTTGGTCTGAGGCTTAATGGGGGCAGAGAGAAGCCTGACTAGAAATGCTGCACCTGTAGGGAAGGAATATTCAGTATTCATAGGCAAAGATTTTATACTCGTGGGCTGTTCCTTTTATTTGCATGGTACTAGTTATCTAAAGGGGAATTAGAAGACCTTCAGTGCATCTCTATTACTTTCATAAAATATTACAAAACCCCCATAAAGGTGTTTAAACCCCTTGTCAAGGTTAGAGTTGGGCTGGCCACCAGAGAAATGACAGAGGCTCTCTGTTAACCCCTCTCCCTTCCCAGAGGGGAGGAGAAAGGGAATAAGGGAAACTTATGGATTGGAAAAGAAAACTAAAAGAACTTTAATGAAAATAAATTTTATATACCTATAAAACCCATATCAAACCCAACCCCCCTGATGGCAATTCCATCACTGTTATCACTGATGCTGTGGAGCAGGCACTGGGGAAGTCCCAGACTGGACTCAGCAGCAGATGGGAACCAGATTCAGGAGCCAGATTCTGGAACTGGATTTGGGAACAGATGGGTTGAGATCAAAGGCAGAACAGACAGAGTCCTCCTCAGATTCTTGCCATTGAAGAAGAGGCTTGACCCTCATGATCCCTCAGCTTTCTACTGAGTATGATGCACATGGGGTGGAGTCCCTTGTTGGTCACTTGAGGGTCACCTCTCTTGGCTGCTCCTCCCTACAGGTGCCACCTCTTACTAACTGCACCCCAACATGGGGCAGAATACTGAGCAGAGACCTTGGTCTCTATAGGAACAGGTATCAGCAGGAGCCTTTTTGCACAGCCCAGCCCTTGGTAGTAACTCTAACCATGGAATGTTATCACTGCTAGAATCAGAGATGGGCTGCAAGTAAAATCACTGAGTAGAATTCTGTTCTAACTCAAACCAAGACACTCCTTCAACCTGCAACGTACAGAAGGAATGTTCAAAATACTAGTGGATAAAATGAATAGGAAAACTAAATGTCAGCTCTGGGCAATTCCAACTATTCCTTCTGCTGTGACCTGAGCGTGACTCTGCATTGTGGTGAACACACTCAAAGGGATCAACAGCAGGATGGGATTTTATAGAAAATAATTCTGCTGAAGGTTCAGAATTAAAAATGAATCCTCCTTCCACCATTCTTAATGGAGGGGTCAGGTATGAATGAGCTGGTCAGCAGCTGTGAGCCACAAAAGGCTTGTGAACATCTGGCCAGCTGGCGTGTGGCACGCTCTGCTTCCTGCTGTGACCTTCAGCAACACAACAAACCAACCCAAAACTTATCTTGGGCTGCCTCCTGCCCTCCCCTCCTGGCTGGTTCTGTGTCTAAAGCTTTGGGCATCAAGCTGGGACCATCTTTTTTATTCCACCTCTGGATGGTGTCTCTCTTGCTACTCGTGAGCAGGCTCCAGATGTGTTTCACTACGTCACAGCTTTTTACTCCAGAGTCTTACAAGATGTGATCTTTTCCTTCTTGTTCTGGCTTTTAAGCCAATTTTACAATCAGGTCTTTTGCTGGGGATGTAGGAGGGATCCAAAAGAGCTCCAGATTCAGTATTTTATTGTTTGCAGGCTGCTAGAGATCTAACAAATGCTTAAACTGTGGCAAGAGTTCATGCCAAAAAGTGTTCAACAGATGCCAGTAACACAAAGTATTGCTCCCTCCTTTAGGAATTTAATAAGAGCTGGTTTAAGTATTACTGTACCTAATGTCCTGGCTCTAATAATTCACTCTAGGACCTTAACTCTGCCCAGACAGTGTCTAGGCAACTCTCTAGCCTGCATCTAACCCATAAATTCAATTCCTGGAGCTGCAGCAATGACTACAGAGTTTTCACAAAGCTGGTAGGGACTTTGTTAATTAAATCAGAAGTAAATACTTGCAATTAAACTTAAATTTAGGTCTGTTCCCCGAGGTAGTGAATTATGGGATTCACACTGAAAGAAGGGAGGGATCTAAGAGAAGAACCTAGGAATGGAGAGGCCAGATGGTGCCTCTCCCAGCACCATTAGCTTGAGCTGGTTTAAATTTCACCACAGTGCCAGGGCCTCTGCTGCATTCTTCCACTGGAGAATGTGTCAGCACAGCAGCTGAGCTTTTCCTTCAGTTTAAAGTGGTAGAAACATCCCTCTGTCTCAGAAAAGTCATATTTTCTTGAGCAACACACTGAAAATACAACTCTGATAATTCATTTGCTCTGTTTGTGCTTCAAAAATAGCCTTTATATAGGCTTTTTTTTTTTTTGCTTTGTTTTGTTTTAGTTCCTCCATAATGTCTGAAGATGCAGAACACCATTAGCTTGAGCTGGTTTAAATTTCACCACAGTGCCAGGGCCTCTGCTGCATTCTTCCACTGGAGAATGTGTCAGCACAGCAGCTGAGCTTTTCCTTCAGTTTAAAGTGGTAGAAACATCCCTCTGTCTCAGAAAAGTCATATTTTCTTGAGCAACACACTGAAAATACAACTCTGATAATTCATTTGCTCTGTTTGTGCTTCAGTTTAGCCTTTATATAGGTTTTTCTTTTGCTTTGTTTTGTTTTAGTTGTTCCATAATGTCTGAAATGATGCAGAAATTGTGGAACCAAAGGGGTTCATGAAGAGTAAAAGCTCAATTCTGTCTTAGTAAGCACTTAGTCCCAAAATCATTGGGAATTGTAGAGCTTGAGCTGGGTAACCTGTAGCTGTGCCATCAAATGACATGGGAGCCACTGCAGCTCTGATTTTGTTTTGTTTTGGATTTGTTTTTAATTGATCATGATGCTGGACAACATTAAAGCCATCAGAGCCACTTGTCTGTTACCCTTCTGAGATTGGCTCATAATTTGTGTCATTCTCAAGAACATCACACCAGGAGTTGGGAAGCCTGAAATGAAAGAACTGTCTGAGAGCAAAATCTGCCACTTTCTGTCTTTCCTTTCAGTCTTCAACCATGATTCTCCCTTATAAGATCATTTTATCACCAATTGGTATATCACAGAAGATGTATCTCAGTGCTTTATGTCTGGAAGACCCAGCACAGGTTATTGTACTGAAGTTTCTCATGAGGTGAGGAGTGATGGGTGGTATTTTAAACACAACTTTGCTTTCTCTTTGGCCAGTTCTCATCATATCTCTTAAGGATATCAATCCCATCTTCTGGACAAATATTAAGTGGAAGTATAATTTCTATCATTTTTTTTTTTTTGGTGATCTGGGTGATGAGTTGCATGGCAGAGTGAAACAAAAAGCAGAAAATGCTGTTTCCTAAAAAAATAAAGTATTCATAACCTATTTTATTTCAACTAAATCAATATCATTCTTTAGGTCCCATTTCTGATAAGAGAATACAAATGTGAGAGAAACTTATACAGTGCTTTAAACTTTTAAGGCAAATACTGGTGTTATCCCTTCAAAAGTGCAGAGGTAGGTTGCCTGTTTTAGGAGAGCACATGCAGGAAACCTGATTTACCCTCAATTCTCCTCCTGAAAATCACCTCTGAGGGATTCTTGTGGATATTGAGATGTGGTGATTAGTTTTATCTTTCCAAAAGAAAAAAAACCTTTTTGCTAATTTATATATTTAAATGCCTGGGTTATGCTGCTGTTTGACCCTCCAGTACAGGGAGGCTCAAATATTATTAAGTGCAATAAGAGCTGCAAGGCTAAAAGCCCATATCTAAAATGGAGATGGTATTTTTAATTATTTTCTTTTTTTTGTCCTTCATTTTAATGGAGATGAAGATAAAAGAAAATGAGCTAGGGCTAACAACTTAGAGAAAGTCTGTACACAGCACAAAACTGGAGGAGACAGTTGAGGCTATGGAGCAATGGAGATCATAGAATCATAAAATAGTTTGGGT
>NW_008602505.1:562-816 GCF_000691845.1 Merops nubicus | reverse complement strand
AATCGGTTTTCAAAGTCTCTCTCTCGCACGGGGCGGGGGCTGGAAATCCTTCTGTTCCATGGGGGTCCTGCCCTGAACCCCTTTTTACACAGAACCAGGACAAGTCTCCTCAGTGGTGCCCAGTGATGCGACCAGAGGCAATGGGCAGAAACTGAAATACAGGAGGTTCCATCTGAACATCAGGAAACACTTTTTCACTTTAAGGGTGATTGAGCACTGGTGCAGGTTGCCCACACAGCTTGTGGAATCTGCCT
>NW_008602505.1:0-250 GCF_000691845.1 Merops nubicus | reverse complement strand
CACGCCCCCCAGTGGTGGCGGGTTGTGTGACCCCCCCCGCAGCCGCTCCGATACCCCCCTCTGCGGGCCACGCGGCATATAAAGCTCTGCCCTTGGGGCAGCCATTGTCTGTAGCCCCTGTAACTGCCAAGTGGAGCCGCAGAAACCAGTCTGACCGGTCTGACGGGCTAGTG
Organism: Merops nubicus; assembly: GCF_000691845.1. Taxonomy (NCBI): domain Eukaryota; kingdom Metazoa; phylum Chordata; class Aves; order Coraciiformes; family Meropidae; genus Merops; species Merops nubicus. Next base: position 77 of record NW_008602505.1, on the reverse strand, counting down.
GGGGGTGGGGGCACCGACGAAGGTCCTAGTGGGTCAGGAACAGACCCAGGCAGTGGGAGTGAATCAGAAAGCGAAGA
>NW_008602504.1:0-24698 GCF_000691845.1 Merops nubicus | reverse complement strand
TATATATATAAAACATCTTGGATTAATTTAGTGGGCACACTTGGACACTTTCCTTATCAAATTGGATTCTTCAGCATGCAGAGGTAACATTTTGGTCACTCTTGACTTTCATTGTATGTATTTTTTCCACTGATATTGTAGCCAATTTATTGTGCAGATGAAACAAGAGAGGAAGAAAACCTGGAGGCTTAAAGATGTTTTGCTAAAAAGAAATGTCTTTCAGTAGACAGATTTTCCCCCTCTATTTCTTCATAGTTTACCATTCTTGAACTAAGTAAAATGTCACTGCTATGATACAGAAAGTAAAATGTACCCATGTTCTGTGCTTGTGTTTTTATTTTTAAATATCATCATGATTTGCAAAAATAGAAATGGAGCAAGACTGAGTAAGTCTGAAAAAGGGGAGTACTGGAAAAGGTTGTACTTTTCTGTTTTGAAAAACCTGGGCTGGATGAAGAGGCAGATGGTGCACCACCAGCTAAAGTTTGCATTATATTTTATCTTTCGGCTCCCAGTTGCTGGATAGGAACTGCTATCTTTTATTCAGTCTTGCCATATCCTCTAGTATCAACTTTGAATCTTTCTCCTGGTCTTTAGGAGTTTGCAAAAGTAATTCAAACAGTCTTTGATGTTAATTTTAAATTTTATTTGATCTTTTACTTAAAGGAATCTGCAGCTTCTTTGCCCTGCCAAAGAGCAGGGAAAGCTGTTCAGTTGTAAAGCCCACCTTCTAGTGCATATGTTCCAAATTATTACTGTTTAATTCTAACAGTTTATGCTTGAGTGCTTAATCATTTTGGTGGCATGTGATATCACCTGTGATTATGTGCTATGGAATTCCAGTGTATGAACTGTCATTATTAACTGTGATTTCCATTGTTTTGTACCTGAAGGAAGAATGGGAGTAGATGGAAAAACATCCCTATCTGTAGCACTGTCACCACTTCTTAGAGTGACACAATGTTAAAATAGGAGACTAAGAATTAAGAGCTTTATTTGCCATATGGTCATTTCATCCTGGCCTGGTTGAACATCTTACTGTGGCTGTGTGGGTTGCAGAGGAGCCTCTGCGGAAGCTCAGCCTTCAACAGCTGCAGGCACTGCATCTTACAGCTTCCAGCATGCCTTGGGGGACAAAGAGGCTGCTTCATCTCTTTCTTCCTCTCTCTCCTACTGCTACCTTATATCTCCCTTGAGGCAGAGTCAGACTAAATCAAATTTTTTTCCGTAAGCATGACCACTCCTTTAATGGGATGGTCATTAAAGCCTCATGCCTAAGCATGAGCCTCCTGAAGTTTCTCTGAGTGTATCCACTTTGTTATCAACGTTGAGAATGAAGGATGGAGACACAGCCAAGAATCCACTAGCAGTCTTTTTGGCCACGTCTGTGGATTGCGGGATGGTCTGTCATTAATCTCATTACTGCTGGAATCATTCAGCCCCATTTTAGGAGAAACAAGTTTCTATTAATCTGTTCCTCGAAAGCAATGCATTTTTTGGAGCTTACATGTATGTAGTTTAATGGTGCAAAGTTTCTCTAACATTTTGTTTAAAAATTGTGAGCTTATATGTGTATAAACACGTTTGCACATTGCACTGTTGACATTGCAAGCACCTGTTTCAGACTTGTTGATGTTCCGATGTGACTGTGAAATAATACTTTTTTTTTAAAAAAAGGGCCAAACCAGTAGTTGATACAACTCCAACTATAGTAATCTGCTGCATGCTTGAGTTTAAACCAATTGTTCCCTGTTTGTTTCAGGGTTCTCAGACTAAATCAGATTTTAAAACATCTACCAATGCATTTTTTACTTCTGTTACATGTTACCTGATGTAAAATTTCCTTTGTTAGGTGAATAAGTAGATACCAGCAACTGTAAACATCTTTTGCAGTCTTGAAGATGTTAGTTAAGTAGTAAAATAACTCTTAAAATTAAAAATTATATGAGAATACAAATTTGTCTCTTTTAACATACTTTTTTTTAAACTTAAGATAATAGAGTAGAAATGGATACATCATATTTTTTATTTGAAAAAGCATGCTTGTTGCAGACTCTCATAGCCACACATTGTCATTGTTTATATATGAACATTGCTTTTTTGCTACCTATTCAATGTCTTATTTAAGATTCAAACAAAATCTTCAGTTTGTGTGTCAAAATCCCAGTGGACTGAACCTGCAAGACAAACTTGGCCAAAAAATGGTTACAGAAACTTTCTAACGTTTTCGTTAAATGAATACTCTTTGGGTCAAAAAAGTGTCAGCCGTATGATTGGCACCAGTGCAAAGATGAAAGGTATTTATTTATACAGGTGAGGTGAAGCAACTTTCAGTTCTTTCAGTTTTATATGAGGTCATTTCTGTTTGTTTACATCTCTGTTTAACAGACTAGTTAATGGTAGAATGTTTTTACAGGCTCAGCAAAGATGAGACACAAATAAATTTCAGGGTGCATACAAGAAGGAGAAGCAGCAGAATGGGTGAGTCAGGCAGCAGTGTCCAGCACCAGCATGGAGTGTTGCAGCTGGAGCTCCTGCTGGAGAGGATTTGTAAATACAATTGCAGTGTATATGGCATAAGCAGAGACCAGTCGAAATGTCAGACTGTGTGTTCAGAATTTATCAAACCATGCGAAACTTTAAAGTGTGTCTTAGGATCTCATATTCAAGCCTAATGTAGATTTAAACTGGATGTTTTGAGTGTTGATAGATGCATAACCATATTGTTGCAATATTCTGTATCTCCGAATTATCTTCAATACTAGTATTTTCCTAAGAATATGTCCTCATCTGCCCTTGCTGGGCAGTAAACCACTGCACGCCTACTGTGTGGAGTGATGTGTGTTGGCATAATAAAGTTATTTCCTGAATACAGGCCTAAAGTATCCATAAGCACAAAACACTTATTTTGCATTTTAACTGTTTCTTTTAAACTGAAATTATTAGTGTCTCCTAGGAACAGACTAGCAGCTCAGTAGGTCCTACCAATGGTTTCAACCAGAATTGTTTAGAATAAAGCTTGATACTGTGAATTATTTTTCATTTATCTAAAGGGTAAATAGTATTTTCTCTACTATTCCAAATTTTTCACTCAATTTATAAAATAAAGCTTATTTTAACTTTACTTTTAGACTTTTATGGCATAGCAGTTATTCTTAGATAAGAGCTGTTTAAAACAGACAATACTGAAGCATAAACAAAAGTCAGAATACCCTAGGACAAAGATTTAATGTTTATTCTATTTCATTTGTCCTTTCTGTTTGATGAATAATAATCAACTATAAAATGTGAGGAAAATTCAAGAAATAACCTCCCTTTTTTCTTAGCATAATATAGTTGCTTTATTCTGAGTTATGCATGAGCTTTTTTCTCTTTTGTCCCTTTCTGATATGAATAAATATTTAACTCAAAGATTTAGTATCTTTTTTTTTTTTTTCAAATTCAAAGAAATTATAAATTCAGCATCTGTGTAGGTGTTTATATATATTTAAATTCCAAGTACCTGTAATTTATCACTGTTAAATTAAGACACTGAAACCTTGGCAGTGTGCAAAGAACATGAAAGATTCAGATATGGAAGTCAGTGTCAAGCTATTGAGAAAAAAAAACCAGCCTGTGACATACCCAATTTGGGTTATTTTTAAATATGAATAACTAATATTTAAGCTTTCACTATTATTTCGTGTAAGAATAATACTGTCTAAAAATGCTACAAGGTGCTTATTATTTAAACTTTCTACCAGTGTTTTCTCATAGCAATTGTTTTAAAAAGAGAAGAAATTTTGCTTTTATCTTTCTAAGATTATGTCATAGACATCAGGCTTCCTGGAATTTATCAAATTTTGTAAAGTCAGTTGATTCTCTGTGTTGATTATAGGGATTTACCGCAGTGTCAAATTAATTAAGAATTTTGATTAGTGGCATTTTACATCTGTTTTGTTCTTGCAATGTGCAAGGAAAGGAGTGCACCTATGGGTGCTACGTGGTCTCTGAGGTAGAATCCAGAATCTTTTGTTAAGCTTTTGGGCTCAGAGTGAAATGTGGAGATTGTTGTAGTTTAGGCCCAGCCAGCAACTGAGCACCATGCAGTCACTCTCTCACTGCCTCCTCCTCCCTCCTGCCTCCATGGGATGGGAAGGAGAATAGGGAGAAAAAGGCAAAACCCTGTGGGTTGAAATAAGGCAAGTTTACTAGAAGAATGCAAGGAGAGACAAAGCAACAGTAGTAATGCTAATGAAATAATATATAAACTGAGTGACACAAAATGCAACAGTTCACCACTGGAATCACCCAGCCCTGCAAACCCACATGCTTTGCACCCCCCAGGCCAGCCCCCCTCTGTTCTGCCAATGACCAGGCCCAAAAAGAATGATACAGACAGCAGGAAGATGAACCAATACACAGACCGTATTGTATACAAGGACATTCCATGAATGATCGCTGGGGGTACAAACAAGTCAATTGATGCCACCCCCAACGATCCCACAAAAGATGTGACTCAGCCCACAACAGGTGGTATAAACAGTGAACCGAGTTTGCCCACAGTTGGCATGGGAAACAGCCAGACCAGCAAGTTAAATACATAAGAGAAAGGTGCCCACATGGCGACTCTCACCCGATCGGCCCGTGTTCACAAAGGTCTGAACTGACCGGGGCCCAGCTCCAGGGAGAGTCAGGAGGTCTGCCCTGAACCAGGCAGCTCTGTGGAGTTCACTCCACACACAGACACTCCTGACTCCCTGCAAGTGGTCCCAGCTTTTATCCCCAAGCAGGGACACCTGACCTTTGTGAACTCAATGCGGGACCCCTGGGGCTCATTTCCCTTCTGGCTCTCCCTGCAGGGCCGGCCACACCCTGGGGGGAAGCTATAAGGCAAACTCACCCCCTCTGTATGAAGGGCTGTGGGAATAACCCATATGTCAACCTTAATTCAGGGCTCAGGGTTCAAACCCCAGCATTTTACCCCTCCCTTATATAGCAAGCATGACATCACTATGATATTGAACTTCTTGTTGGTTGCTTAGGCTGTCTACAGGGCTGCAGCCCATCTCATCTTCTGACAATTAACCCCAGCTTGGACAAACCCAGGACAGGTATAAAATTAAGATACCTCAAAATGTGGTGTACAACATCTGGAATGCTGATGCAGCAGTTTGTTTAGCCTTCGTTCTGCCTTTGGAAGACAGGAGAGGGGAAAGGCTTCTCTGGAGTGGTGGTCGCTGTTAATTTTAATAGACATGGTTAGTGTACAAGCCCAGAAAACTAGGGACACAGTTTAGTATCCTCTTTATCAGCAGAAGATGAAAAATTATGTCTGTCTGTGTATATGGCATTGTACAAGAAAGGGATAGGCTTGAATGTCCTGGAGAAGGCTGTGCTGCAATGCAGAAAGGCTCAGTCAGAAAACGCACTGAAAAGCACTCCAGGGTTGTTCTATGTACTGGCTTTGTTGTCCTTGCTTCCTCAGGCTTCAATTATTTTATACTAATTATTGATTATGCTACAAAGATAATCTCAGTTTATGACTCTATTTCTCAAAAAATCTATTTCCAGTGCTGTAAGGAGTTTTATGTTAACCCTTTTTTAAAAAAAATTCCCCCAAGTTTTCCAAAATGCGCTGTTTCCCACAAAGTATAACATAGCATATAATATTGCTGTTATAATCTTTTTATTTTAGCAATATCTATTACTAATTTCTGTGGGAAAAAAAAAAAAAACAAAAAACAAACCAGCATTTCTGGTTGAGTGTTACATAGTTATGACTGGCTTGCTGCTTACTGTGGCCTTTTCTGTGGTTTCTGTCCTAGGATTATAGGTGGTTTCTGAAGCCCTGAATTGTCAAAGTGCTTCGGTAAAAGCATTCACCCCACATATTTGGGGCAGGGGTGCATGTGCTTTTTTTTTTTTTTTTTTTTTTTTTTTTTCCTGCTTATGCCCATGCTTAAATATATACTAAACTTTCAATGGATGTCTAATTGCATTTGGCTCATTTAAACTTCTGTTCAGAGTTAAACACATACTTATGTGTGTTTCTTGATTGGGGAACAAGGTGGTATGCAAAGTGTTAATATATAATGCTACTTCCAACTGTACAATCTCTCATTTAAATGCTGAAATACAGTGCAAGACCTGCAGAAGTGCATATGGGAGCATCATGAATAGCAAATGAATCTATTTTGATCCTTGATGGATGTTTCAATGAATAACAAATGAGTTCACAGTGATTGGACACAGAAAGTGTTAGTGATGAGTTTTTTTGCCCTGGCATAATAAAGGAAACTTCCTAAAGTGATGGTATGTTGCAGGCTGTGTTTAGATGCCTTAGTACTGACTGTTGGGCTGTTGCCTTTTAACTGTTTCACACTATTGTACAAAAAAACAACCATCCATGTGCTTTCAACTCTTCTCTCGTTAATGTTTTTTTATCTGATATGAAGGTATTTACTTATACTTGTGATATATATTTTCAATACATATTAAATACTCATACATTAAACTACTTTCCAAAAGACTAAATTCCATCAAACCTTATTAGGTCTTCAATTATACATTCAGACCTGTTGTTTTTAAATACAACGGAGTAATTCTCTTGCTATCAGCCTCCTGAATAAAAACAAAACCAAGACTGTTCGTTTCTGTTTTCAGTAGAGACAGAGGATAAATTTGTTCTTTGTGGACCTTAAAGTGTTTCACTAATACAGCAGAAATATAGCTGAGAGTAGTGTCTGAAGATCCTACAATATGGCAGTCAGGTATTTCAGTGCAGTACAGAAGTCTGTGATAGATATATGTAGATATCAGAAACTGAGGCGTTATTTTTTTTTGTTCTCTCCCTACTGCCAAATAGAATGAGTTGGCTAAATAGTGTATGTGTGTGCTGACAGATTTGTACATACAAATCCGTGCTATCTTAGACACCTAGACTTCACTAGGTGCGAGGCACTTCGAAATATTGATGCTTTTAAAAATCTTTTTGCAAATATTCATCTTAATTTTGTTTGCTTAACTTTCTAAGGTTTAGTCCTCACAAGCAGTTTGCTGTTACATTTTCATAATCACTGTAAATCAAGAGCTGTTGGGCTTGTTTACTAATTTTTGAAAGTACATAAGTAATAGCTTTCAGCTAGCAAATTGTATGCTATTATTTTTCAAAATGGATACAAACTTATTTGGTTATTTCACAGCTGAAGAGAAAAAACTAATAATCTATGTGAAACTGAACATATGACTGAGTTCTCTAAAATTATCAGCAGTGAAGAATGTTAGCCTGTTTGCTTCTAGCCATAATGTTTATATACTCACACAGTAGTTGGAAATAAAATGCTATCAGGTTGCATTAACCAATGATTCAAGCTTAATTTGTTATCTTTGACACACACAGATCTACTGTTAGTTTCCAAATGACCATTTGCACCAAAGGGCAGTTGCTCTAAGTCAAAAGCTTTACAGAACTGGCTTGGTCATTTTGCTGCCCAGGTGCAAAATTCAGCTGCAGCAATATCCTTTAATTGCCAAGCAACCAAGAGGAAAACATCTGCTAGTTATGAATATGTTCTGAATTGGTAATCATATCAAAATAATGTTATGCATGTTCAGCTGAGAAGTAAGCCAGAAGGCTAAAGGCAGTTGTATGTTACTCATGTTCACTGCTGACTTACTGCTGCCTGTAAATTCAAGATACCCATTCTGACTCAGACACAATATATAAAATCATTAAAAGGATATAAATTTAAATGTTGGCATGGGTAACAAAAGTATATGGATATATTTTATGCACTCTTTTTATGAGATAGTGAATTGTCATGCACAAAATGGCCTTTTACATGTGTGTTACATATGCATTAAACACTCATTAGCTTTCCAGAGGATTCAGTCTTACATTATTAGATCTACTAATTTTGCTTTTGCAAATACAGGGACTGATTATCCTCTAAGTATCTTTAAAGTGGTTAGCTGTATTTCCACTGTAGTCCCTGTAGATTGCATCACATTAAAATTTGTTTGAAAGCAGAGTCATTCCTGGTGAGTATCGGAGCAGGTAGGATCAAGATGCATGTACTGAACTTTTAGAACTTTCTGGTGCTATGAGAAGACAGAGTACATAATTTCAGTGTCCTGCACCCCCCTTATTCTCACACGTGTTTTGTTCTGACAGCCTGACCATGCTGTAGTGCACAAGTATGGCACATGCAATATAGCCAGGGGTTTGTGTTTCTCCTTTGTACAGACTCAGTGCGGTCCCAGTCTGGGAGTATAATTTATGTATCTGTTTTCTATGCAAGTAAGGAATAAATCTAATTTAAAGTCAGTCTTGATTACCTTTCCTATTTTGGAGTCTGAATTGTCTTCAGCAGGGAAAAGGATGTGAATGAAAAACCACCAAGATGTTTGAAATAAGTGCTTGTGTAAAATGCCTTTAAACTTGGTGAGTTCTGGCCATTTCCTCTGCATTGGCAGCAGCTGTGGAAAAGCTCATTTGATACATACAGGAAATTCAGTCCTCTTTCTTTGACCATTCTCCACTTTTCTTCCTATTAATTTACCCAGCCATAAGCTCACAAGAGATTAATTTGCTGTTTTCTGCTCAGGAAGATCTGACATTTGCTACTCCTTTGTGGTATCTGATGCATCAAGTGCTTCTGCTTTCTTCTGCCATTTAACCACTAAGATTTGCTTTGCCTTGCTTCTGTGTTCACACACAGGTTTCATACTTTGTGCTTGGAGTCCAGAATTTGTACAGGAGAGCTGTTGTAGTTCAACGTAGAGGAATAGATTTGACTCTGGCACAGTCTGAAGGAGTCTGGACCTGTCGGGAGCAATATTCCTGCTCTTCCATGTTGTGATCACAAAAATCCTTGTAGATACGACACATTGCTGACATCTGTTTTTAATTCTTCTCTAACATACTCGAGTATCAAATGAAGCAAGAAGCTTCCAGATATAGTTTACTGTTTCCCTGTACCTGGTTTCTTTTATTAGCAGAATGGGTATATTTATAACTGACACACCCAAAAGCAGCAAAGATAGGAACTTGTTTCCAATTGGCAACACCAATATTAAGTGGTTCTCTATATGGCATTATACACATTTAGTATACTTTCAGTAAGCCTACATGAAACTTGAGAACATTTGCTTCACTTAAGTGATCAGATCAAGGACCTAAGTGCCCAAAGAGTCATAAAGAACAGGGAAATCTGTAAACAAGAGGCACAGAGACATAAACCTCGTTGGCATTTTCTCTGTTATCCGTTGCCTAAGACAAAGTCTCAAGTCACAAATTGATAAGCCATTAAGAAACTCCAGATGTAGCCTTGGAGAGAGCCAACCTGGCCTTTTTAAATGGTCAGCTATGTTGACAGTGTGTAAGAGAGCCCAGGATCAGGGCTGTCAGGCGGAGGGTCCAGGCTGCTTTTGGAGAGATCTGTAAAGGTGGGTATGCCTGTGAATCTGGGGAGCTGAGGGCATGTATTTTCTCCAGTGAGTTTCAGACTTGAAAGCTGGGAAGAGGAAGAGGAGTCGGCTGTCTGTAGTGCTGGTGGTGTTCTATGTCGGTGTTGTTAAAAGGTACTGGCACCCTGTGCAGCCATCTGCACTAATGTCTGTGTCCAGGATACATGCATGGTCTTGCTCCTGGCTGAACTGTGCAAAGCAGAAAGCATAAGCCACATTGTTTGTCCTGGGAAAGAGAGACCCCTGGATGCATCTGGCTGGGCTCCAGAGGCCAGACAGAAGGTGTCCAGGTCCTGGAGTCTGCTGGAGGCAGGGCCCGTACTGCAGTCCTGAACTCACTCTGGTAAATACTGCAGCAGGTGTGTCACTCACTAATGCAGTTGTAATTCATGTTCCTGTCACCATTTACAGCTCCGTCAACAATATTTACATTTCTGTGGATGATATCATGTTATAATGGCAGGAAAACTGAAACACATTTGATGAGTGAAGTGAAAAAAGTAGAAGATAATGAGAGGCAGTAAAACATAGTTGCATTGAAATTTCTGTGGAAAAGATGAAATTATCTGATTTAGGTTGGTGATTGACACATTTGATAAAATAAGCAGTAGCTCTGCTACATCTTAATGCATGCAAGCTAAGGGATAGCCAGATGCTCCTGAAATTCAAGATCTTTTAAATTTATTTTAGTGCTTTATTGTTTATAGTAGAAGTTTTGTGAACAGTGTTGAATAGAAGAATAGTACTCATGTAATTTGACTGACAGCTGAATGATTGTTTATTTAACCATTTTTGAACAGCTTCCAAGTTTTGAGAGCAATAATTGTGTTTTTCTGAAGGATTATATAAATGTACAAGCTGTTGATATTCAGTTAATTAATACCTTGGAGATGTGGCCTTAACATCTGATAAGTTAAATTCATGACATTAGGTTGAGTGGTATGAAAGGGAATGTACAGTACAACATCAGCCTCTGACAATGGATAATTATCAATAGTGTAGATATTTGATGTAGCTATTCAGCAAATGCAGCCTTTGTGTGTGTTCAAGAGTTCTACATTTCTTGTATGGGTGCACATCTATCTCTGTTTATGCACATACACATGCTTTTAACTAATAGTTCTTTGTATATAGCTGCTGAAGTTTGTTTTGGGTATTTGACAATCATTCTGTGTTTTTCAGCTACAGAATTTATCTATATTATTCCAGCTGCTTGAATCCAAGTAACTTAACTGGCCAGTGTGAAATTTACTGTAATTTTAAAGTGAATACAGAACTCGAAACTACATTTGGATAAATATTTTGATATTTAAGCTTAAAATTCACTGATGTGAGCAGTCACGTCTGAGTTTCTCTTATTCAGATGCTCACAGGAAGCAAATCTCAGAGTGGGGAACCGTGGTCAAGTGAAAAATAGCTTTTCAGATTAAAGGAGTATTTGCAAGTGCTTGGGAGCTCTTGCATTTGTGATTTTTTTTTCTCCTGTGTCCCCTTCTTTTCTGCTGTCCACTACATGCTGAGGCAAGCTCCTTTAACCCAGTTTGCTCATCACATACTTGTACTGTTGCTTTCTCACACTGAGTGAATTATTTACATTGAATACATTTCACATTTTTCTCTGAAAGAATGCTGCCAGGCAAAGTAAAAGGCTTTGCAGCTCCGAGCAGTGAAGGGCTCATCAGGTCTATAGCTGTTTCCTTCGGAAGTCCGTAGTGTCTAGCACAGGAGTGGAAGTGGAAAAACACTAGATTTAAGAGTTTGTGGGGAAGTGTCTCTGTAGCTCATTAGTCTGGTACTTCCAGACTACTCCTAGCTTCCTATGGGGCCCACAGGCTCCTGTAAGTTAGAGCAACTTTTTGTTCCCCAAAGGCTTCTGGGATGAATGTACACGAGTATCCATCCAGATATCTCTGGACAAGATAGTATACAACTTTTTAAGTTTGTGAAATGAAGTTTTGTTTAAATACACTTCCACGGTTATTTCATTTGACTTGTAGTGGGTACACCGTGTCCAGCAGCCAAACCCTCCCAGCCTCTTGCTCCCTCCCCTTTCCTGTGGGATGGGAGAAAGTAGAAAGATAGCAAGAAGTCTTATGGATCAAGGTAAAAATAATTTAATGGGTGAAGCAAAAGGAAAGGAGAAATTAACTCACTGCTTCCCATCAGCAGGCAGATGTCCAGCCACCACCTGGGAGGCAGGGTCTCAACAGTCCTAAAGCTTGCTTGAGAAGACAAATGCCATAACCACCACCATCTCCTCACCTTCCCCTTTTCCTTGAGCTTTTATTGCTGAGCCATGGAATATGACATCGGTCAGTCTGGGTCAGTTGCCTGAGCTGTGTCCTTTCCCAACCTTCTGCCCATTCCCAGCCTACTCACTGAGGCAGGAATAAAGTCTTGACACTGTTCAAACGCTGTTCAGCAATAACCAAAACACTGGTGTGTTAGCAAGGCTGGTGTAGTCAAAGGTCCAAAGCACAGTGCTGTATGGGCTGCTCTGAAGAAAGATGACTGCATCCCAGACAGACCCAGTGTAACTTAAATGGTCAGATTTTCATTCTTAGAGTCTACTGCACCATTGTGAGAATCAATTCCATTTTCTACAAGACTTTTGAAATACAAATAGTTCTAGTAGGTAGATACAGCAGATCAACCGCTATTGTGGGAAAGGTAATACTCCAACCCATGTCTTGGGACTACAGTCAGGTGTGTAGTATTTGGATATGAAAAGGCACTTCTTAAAGTAAAAACTATTTCCACACTTTTCACAGAGCTAATGACAGGAAAGCATTGGATAATGCTGACCTTTTTTAGCCATCACACATAATTTTAAGAGCTTTTTCAATAAAAACAGGTATACAAAATATTTTACTTTATGCTTCTGTCCACCTAGGAGCTGTACGCATCATTTGTTACAGGAGTAACACAAGTATAATGCAGACAACAATTAAAATACACTTACGATACAGAACAGCCACTGGCATAAATATTTTGTTGAGATTGTTCTTTTGTATATGGAAATTCAACCCAAACTCTAACTTTTCCTTTGGGCAATATTTGGATGAAGTTGACTCAGAAACCTTCTTCCATACAAATGAAATTAAACTTCTTATATCCAATTTTGCAACTAGTCATGGGAAAACCTCAAAACTGGGACTATTCTTGACCTGTGGAGAGTTGACAAGAGCGAATTACTATAGTGTGAATTTACTTTCTGTCATAAAGTTACTCATGTGACACATTGCCATTTTGAAGCTTGTAGAATTTTTTCTTGACACTGAGAGAGACTTAAAGGTTTCATTTCAACTTGTTGGCTGGAAAGACTTTTTAGTAGCTTGTTTCAGCTGAGTAATTCTGGTTCTATATGGAGATTCTAGTGCACTGAACGATATTTTTTTTGGCTCCTTAAAAGAAGAATGCTTAAGCATTCATAAAGAACAAGGTTAAAAAAATGGGTTATTTTTCCAAATTTCTTGAAAAGAGGCTTCTGATGTAAAGGTGATATCTGGACTCCAGCAGCATTTAAAAATGTGATCTCCAATATGGAACATGATGATAGTGATTACTGTGATTGTATGTAGTAAGTAATCTTATGGAAATATAAAATATAAATCACCTGTGCTTGTCAAATTCTACTTTTTGAGTAAATTATGTATACTAAGTCATATGCATGTTGGAGATAATAACATCTATTGTACCTAAATAAAATCCTAGAACTCAAGAAATGTGTTGACTCTTTCCAAATACACTTCATAGCCTTTGATAGTTTAAGAAAAAAAGTCTGTCATATGCTTAATGCCATCTGTTTACACAATTCAGAGGAGTGCCAGAGAAGGAGACAACCTTGAAGACTTTTTAATGATAATAAAAATAATAATGAAATGCTCAGAAATTGTACATGGAAAACTAGATATGGAGATAGTCTGAAACCAGAATACAGTCCAACCAGAAAATTATATTTCACTGGAAGTTAACTTTTGGAGACAGGATAAAAAAGAGAGAGAGGTACAACTTGATAGTGGTCCTGACTAAAACATCAAAGGTATAGAGACATGAAGAAAAGCAGAGGTATAAAGAATGGCTAACAGTGAAATTAAAAAAGAGAGGAAAAAAAACACACGCAATAGGGGAGACAATGGGGTTTATTCCAGTTATAACATGCAAAGGTTATGTGTCTATAGTTGGGAACAGCTGCTGCAACAGGATTTGTGTCTAAACTTCAGCAACAAGTAGGTTTCTTCCAAAAAGTATTTTCCATTAGGTTTGCATAAAAAAGCAGCAGTTAGATTTTGGCTAGTCTGCTTTTTGTACATTTTAAAGTACATATCAAAATATTACATGATAAACATTCCATCTTTTTCCATTTAGCTGTATAGTAGTTGTTTATTAGTCCAATATGGACAGGAATGACTAATTTGTTGATTTCTGATTTTTTTTTAAAACTTGATTTTGAGGAATCCTTTTCAAGATATTCCAAAACATTGTAACAGTTTAACTTTTAATACCAAATCAGCATTTTTGGCAAGGATTCTGGATTTTTTCAGAAGCTTTTCACCCAGACTTCAGCAATATTTAATAGAAATTGTTATTACTAGCCAGTTTGGCTATGGTGCAATAAATCTGACTCTTTACCTGCTCTGTTATTTGTAGTTGCCTGGATCCTATTGTAATCCAGAGTAACCCAGAGTGCTAACTTTTTTTTTTCACAGAAGATGTTGTCTACATAGAGAATAAGGAGAGGGAGGGAATTTCCATTTTTGTCTCAATTTTGTGAGCTGCAGGTGTTGGGGAATTTCTGCTTAGAATAGAAAGTCAATTAAATAGTCCCCCCAAAATCTTGACCTTTACTGTAATGTTTGAAATTCTTTTCCCAGTGTGCCCTTCTCTTTTTGCATGGGCAGATAAATTCCATCTGACTATATTAAATGCAAAACATGTGAGCCAAATGCTGCGAGTAATTAACAGTTAACTTGCAAGTGTTATTCTCATTATTAATCATGAACAGCTCTGCTACCCTCTCATAAAGCTCATTTGCTGGATGCTGCAGGTGGAATTAGTATTGACCTAGCCTGCCTGGAGACTGCTGAACTTTTAACCTTCTTAAAAAATGAATCTTGAGAGCTTCTTATCTTATTTCTTTATTTAACTTATTATTAAGAGAAGCAGAAGATACTAGCAACGATAATGATTAGAAAACCAGACTCGAATGGGAATTTAAATCTATGCATAATTCACTATCAGTTACTCACTTCAATGTTCTTTAAGACTTTCCTCAGTGTAAAAAATGTTTTTATGCATCAGCAATTGCTGCTGAGTTTGAAACAAAGAGCATGCTGCAAATGAGCAGGAGGCACAACAAACAATGGAACTTGAATTTCTGAGCAGACCATTAAGTTCAAGGAAAAACAGTCGAGAACTGCATGTGTATCACCAGAAGGAAGTGTCAAAGTTGTGAAAAGCACTTCAAGCATCAAAACAAAGTGATCTAAACTAATGTATGGACTTGTTATGTAAATTATAAATATAAAATAATCTAGTTTAATGACACAGTAGTGAGATTTTTTTTTTTTTGGAATGTTGTCATAATCCAAATATTAAATGTGTGTGACATTGCTTTTTCACCAACTTTATGTGGCCACACTATTGAAAATTAAGGTTTTGACAAGTGCCTTTTGAAATATCATGCAAAGTTTGAGATTCTGCTACAATCCCACTACATTGTTTGCAGAATTCTTTCAATTAAATCCCTCTGGACAACTATGCCTTTCACGTTAAATGAGTAAATAAGACACTGGTTATTTAAAAAAAAAAAAAAAAACAAACAACAACAAAAAAAAAAACAACAACAGAAAGAAACCCAGTAAAAAATAAGAAAAAATTCATCATGGCATAGAGTGTTGTCTTAGGCGTCTTGTTTCAGGGTTATTTTGTTGTTGTTGTTATTTCTCAGTCCTTTGATATTTGGAATCTGCCTATTTGTAGAACAGTTAAAATAAATGAGGCCAAAAATTAAAAACTCGATGGGTGATTATTTTGAGCTGAACGATGTTTTTGGATCCAACACCAACTTACTTTTATGTGCTTGCTAATATAAATAAATAAAAAGTTTGCTTCAGTCAGAAAAGCTTAATGATGTTTCTTGGTTTCTCCTAGTATAGGGCTAGGACTGCAGTAAAATTGGTATAACTGGTCAGAAAAGAAAAGAGTTCACTCAGCCTTTTTAACTGAAAAACGTACCAGCGTCAGCTCATGCGCACAAGCATTCTTGTGAATTTCTTTACGATCGTGCTCTCAAATGTTTAAATGGCATTTATATATATAAAAAAACAAACAAACAAAAAAGACTAAAAATACCACCCCTAAAAAAACAAACCAAAAATAACACCAGATGATAAACCATCCCTCCTGTCAAATGATATTAAGTACATAGAGACATTGTTTGCCCACTCTTGACCCCTGATTATTGGGAATTCTCCTACAAATGCTGAACTATTCTTCACTAGTGCTGCTGGGCAAACACAGACTCTGATTCTGAAGTAATTCATCTACTGAACTTCATCTTAATTTAATGTATTTGTATAGATAATTAGAATACTGGCTCTGTTCATTAACATTTTAAACCTCATTTAAATGTAAATTGTAATATTCTTTTGTGCAAAAGTGGGTAGTTAGTGTCATTCATGAGTAATAAGTAATTTGTTCCTCATTAGCCATAAGAATAGATAAAGATATAGATCAAACGTGGATAGCAGATGTAGTCAAAAATGGTTACCTGTCTGGAAGAGGAATTTAAAACAAGCATTCATTGTTTTTTCTGTAATTTTACATTTTTAATTTGGTCCTAATTAATAATTCAGAATGTATTCTATTAATTGGCTTTTTGCATTATTCATAATGAGGGTGTAAAAGTATAAAAATGTTTTCTTTGAGTGATTTATGAGATACAGTGTGAAATGTTAAAATATTATTTTCATATTGTTTCAGATTAAGCCCATTTATAATGCAGAGCTCCAGTTCTGGATATTCCTCAAAGCACTAGAAATATTCAGAAATAATGAAGAGTGGCTATGTAATGTGCTTATTTAAAAAAAAAAAAAAAAATAAATCTAATCATCCTATTTTGACTTGAAGATAACTTCAACTGATTTGGAAGAACAGTTCTAACTTGTTTCTGAAAGTATAGCAAAGTGGCTTAGTCAAAGTAATATAGAAAAAAGATCCCAAATTTCCTTTCTTTTGGTTTGATTAGAAATCAATCTGTGATGGGAACCTGACCGTTGGGTAGTGTGTGGGGGGAAAAGTATCTTCTAATACGTCCTGTTTGTGAAAAGTAGAGAAGGAATAGGAATTTGTAAACCATTGCTGTCACATTGAAGGTCAGGAATCAACTCTTTTCTCTAACCTGTGTTGCTACTCTACCATTTTCATGGAGTTTTCAGCAGAAAGCTCTAATTATTTTAAGTCAATTGCATCAAAAATGAATTTGAAGGGCTTTTGTGAGTGAAGGAGGAATTAAGAAGGAAACTGGTGGAACTTGTAAGTACTAAATTAATGAGTAACCACCCAAACAGTGTTGGCACAGAGCCAACAAGCAAAGAGAGGCAGAGCTGCAAAGAGGGAAGACTGCTTGGTCAGCATCACTGCTTGATGAATAAGTTCATGGCCAAAGCTCTAGGAATGACATGAGAGCTGACAATATTCATGGTAAGTAAAACCAGGAAACTGACTGTGTCTATACAGGTATAAAAATAATTTTTAAAGCCCTTTATTGTAAAGCTATACTTCTTCATATTTTTTTATACAAGTACATCCTTCAAATGCTGGGGTCTGAACCCCAAGCCCCCAAATTAAGGTTGACATATGGGTGATTCCCACAGCCCTTCATAAAGAGTTGGTGAGTTTGCCTTATAGCTTCCCCCCAGGGTGTGCCCTGGTTGAGGAAGGACCTCCTGACTCTCCCTGGAGCTGGGCCCCGGTCAGCTTGGACCTTTGTAAACGCAGGCTAGGAGGATAAGAGCCGGCAACATGGCCACCTTTATTTTATCTGTTCAACTTCCTGATCTGGCTGTTTCCCATTCCATCCATGGGAAACCTTGGTTCTTTGCTTGCACCACCTGTTGTTGGTCAGGCGATGTCTTTGTTTGGATTGTTGGGGGTAATGTCAATTGCTTGTGAACTAATTGACTTATTTGTACCCCCCAGCAATTGTCTGTAGAATTTCATTTCTATACTCAACACAGTCCACTTACTGGTTTATCTTCCTGATGGCTGTGTCATTCCTGTTAGGCCTAGTCATTGGCAAAACAATCCTTGAGCAGACCTCTTATACAGGAGGTATGAATTCCACATACCTACATATGGCTGCAAAATATTTTGTGATTTTAGTAAAAAATTATGATTCTGAACCATTGCCCTTCAGAGCACATCAAGTAACATTTAAGTCATTCAGAGGGGATTTTTGTCTCTTCTGTTGGCAGAAAAGGGTTTTATTGTTATTGCAAATCCATATTTGCCCAGCAATATGTCTACAAATTTTTCTTTCATATTGAACTTGATTCTTCTTGGCTATAGTTTCAGTTCATTACTTTCTATCCGTCATACACATGGAGGAGACATTTGTCCCTCTTTTTTTTCAGTGTAACAGTCTTTTGTGTATCTGAAAGCTGTAGTAATAGCCACCCTGATCTTTCTTTTGGCTAAAGAAACTTAATTAATTCTTGTTTTCTGAAGTTCATATTGATCTCCACTGAACTCCATCTAGTCAGTCCACATCCTTCTTGACAATCAGTGCAAGAGCTGAACACTTAATTCCATCTAATGCCTTATCAGTGCTGAGGAAAGTAGAGAGAGTAAATGTTTGTCTTACAGGCAGAATTTCTGTTTATACACCATAGCATAGAGTTTATCTTTTTTATAGCATCCTATATACTTGAGAAACGTTTAGTTTTATGATTCACTATAATCCCAAAGATCTTTCTTTTCTAGAGAATTGTTATTTTCATCCTGTATTTGGGTGGGGGATTATTTCTACTTAGGTATTGTACCCTTGCCTTTACAGACTCACATTCTTTGCTTTCCTCATGGACCATTTGTCAGGGGAAAAAATGGAGTTAGGTGATTATGAATTCAGAACTTGATCTTTGGCATGCTTGGACATCATTACAACTTTTTTCATCAACTGCCAATTTAATGTGTATAGCATCTATTTCACCAGCCAAAAACTACAAAACACTACACATAACCAGAGTAAAGATAGATCCCTTGAGGTATTACACTCAATCCCTACCTTACAAAAGGGAGCTACAAGCCATAAAACATAATTGTTTTAGCTATATTACATTTTCTTAATTTGCATGTGAGAATGTTGTGTGATGTGATGTCAAAATCTCTGCTTAAAATCGTGATGTATGTAGTCTCCTAGTTATTCTTTTTACTCAGATCTTTTACCTTGTCACACAAAAGGTTAAATACCATTTGGCTTTAATGAATCCATATTTTATTTTAGTTGCTTCCTACCTTTCAAAAATTTACAGATAATCTGATATTTCTCCTATAAGCTTTCTTAAATTTAAAAGCAGGATGGCTTATTTTATAATTCTGTTTTTCTTCTTTTACCGTTTCAAATGTAGGCGTTACAATTGCCCTTTTCCACTATCACCTTATTTATTCCCATTAGATAGGAAACACATGAAAAAATTTCTGAATTTTCCACCTAATATTTGAAAATAGAGTGAGTGGTTTCTTTCTCACTAAGTGCATTAAAATAATGTAATTAACTTACAGTCTTCCAATTCTAGTTTTTCACTAAATAGTAATCTTTCTGAACTGACCTTCTTCGATATTTGTGTCAGTTTGTAATATCAGCTATATGTAATAAAGTTTCATCCTTCACAACCCAATGTAGCACTTATTTGTTTACAAAGATTTCCTTAGAGCTTCTTGAGCTCCTACAATCACCATATTCTTGGTATTTGGAAGGCTTTTCCAGATTTGGTCTTGATGGGATCTGTTTGTCACTTGGTCTTTTTGTTAATTTTGTTTATCCTTGAGAGGCAATACTTTTTTCCCTTGTCTGTTACTCAGACTTTTCAGATTGGTTTATCTACTTGTAGTTAACTTTTGTTGTGAGTTTCTATCTTGTTTTGTGCTTTTTGAACCTCAGTAAAGATATATTTTCATTGATTGTTCATTGTCTGTTCAAAGAGAGAGAAGTTAGCACTTTGAGGGTTGTAATGAGTATCTGTGTATAATTTGTCTCTTGAGAAACCTGGAGACAGTAATATCCCCCAATCAAACTTTATTTAGAAAAGACACTACCTATTTTACTATTGTGATAAGTAACTGTAAGAAATGACCTTTTACCAGATACTAAAAATATTTAAAGCCCCATGAGACTTAGATGGTTAATGCCTTTATTTTCTGTTTGTTGACACGTTATCCTCATATACCTTTTGTAAGAGATGTGGTTTTCATCACTGTTCTGGGTTTAAATCTCTATTTTTTTTTTTTAATACTGTAAGAAATATCAAGTGCTGATTGTTCATTAGATTGCCTTTGTTCAACAATTCAGTGAAAGTGTATGTTTTAGTCCAGCAAGCATTTACTGTGTCATCTAATCTTTCTTACTTTCAGTTGCCCATTGTATGGGGGCAGTGGTGGCATGGCAGTAATTGTTCTAATTTAAAAATTACTTTTAGCTACTAACCAAACATGATACCTAGACTTCCAAGGATACCAGGTAAGAATTTAGGATATCTAGAGAAGCTTAATTTCTTATTAGGAAAGAAATAATTTACGTTCATAGTTAATGAGTAACATCATAAAGAAGATTCTAGTGAGCTCTATTTTCAGCAGATACAGTTGAGAGTAGTTGCCCTGTCTTCAGTGGGCCTGCTGAGAATTTGGGCCAAGAATAGTCATTTATCAGAGGCAGACTGTGCTTTACAAAGAGAATAAAAGCAAAACCAAGCTTCCTTCTCGTGTGTAATTTATCTCCATGTGCTATAGCTGATTTACAAGTTTGTTGTGATTGCATTAACTTACAGGAACTGTAGCATGGGTTACATTTTCTGTTTTGTTTTTCCTTTTTCCAGTTTGCATTTCATCTGTAAGAAGGCAATAATATATAGTCAAGAAGAGGTGGCAGGAGGTCTACACAGCTGAATAAGGAGCTTCTAACAAAACCCACTAACTTTAAAGAGATTGAAGAAGGATCTAGCCACAGAGGAGGAATAATGCAGACTGTCTAAATGTGCAGGGGTGAGGTTAGGAAAGCCCAAGTCCATCTGCAGTTGTATAAGGCAAGGGATATGAAGGCCAAGAAGTGTTTTTACAAGTATATATACCAGGGAAAATGTGGTCACACTGCTAAATGAGGCAGAGGAGTTAAAGAATGTGGAAACGGCCAAGGTACTCCAAACATATCAAGAGGGTGATTGGGAGTAATCAGCTTGGAATTAGGAAGGAGAAATCA
This sequence comes from Merops nubicus, assembly GCF_000691845.1. Taxonomy (NCBI): domain Eukaryota; kingdom Metazoa; phylum Chordata; class Aves; order Coraciiformes; family Meropidae; genus Merops; species Merops nubicus. The sequence goes on along the minus strand of NW_008602504.1, from coordinate 3,775 downwards.
TGTCTGACCAACCTGATGTCCTTCTACAACAAAATTACTTGTTTGGTGAACAAGGAGAGAATAGTGAATGTAATTTGACTTTAGTAAAGCTGTCTCTCACAACATCCTTATTGATGAACTGATGAAGTACAGGTCAGATAAATAGACAGTGAGGTAAAGTGAAAACTGACTAAAGATAGTGACTGGTGTTGTGGAGTTCAGCTAGAGGTCAGACATGCACTAGTGGTGTACTCCAGGGGTCGATAGCAAGGCCACTGAAGTTTAACTTCATGACGAACATGTACAGTAAGATAGAGTGCACCCTCAGCAGTCTTGCAGGTGATTTGATACTTGGTTAATACACCAAATATTTGAGTGGTTAATACACCAGGTGATTGTGCTGCCATCTACATGAAGCTCAACAGGCTGTAGAAATGAGTGACCAGGAACTTCATGAAGTTTAGCAAAGCGATATGCACCTGGGAAAGACTAAGAGCACACACTAGTGTGGGCTGGGGACCAACCAGCAGGAAAGTAGCTTTACAGAAAAGGACCTGAGGGTCCTAGTGTCTCCAAGTTGACTATAGTCAACAACATGCCCTTGCAGCAAAGAAAGAAAATGCCATACTGTGCTGCCTCAGGAAGAGCAGTGCCAGCAGGTAAAGAGAGGTAATTATTCCTCTCGGCACTGGTGCCACACATCTGGAGTGCTACGTACGGTTCTGGGTCTCCTAGTACAAAGAACAGCATGGACCTCCTAAAGTATAGTGGAGGGCCACAAAAATCAGAAAAGGACTTAGGTATCTGTCATATGAAGAGACACTGAGAGAGCTGGGACTGTCTAGACTGCAAAAGAGAAAGCTCGGGGGAATCTTATAATTTTGTTTAAATATGTGGTGGTGGAGGGTGATGAAGATATATACAGCTTCTTCTCAGTGGTGCGCTGTTAAGTACAAGAGGCAATTGGTACAAACTGAAATATGGGAAATTCCTTTTAAATGTAAGAAAATGTATTTTTACTATGAGGCTGTTCAATCAGTGGAACAGGTTGCCCAGAGAAGTTGTGGAGTCTCTGTCGTTGGAGTTATGTGAAGCCATCTGGATATGGTCCTAAGCAACTGTTTTGAATTACCCCTGCCTTGAGCTGGGGGACTGGATTAGGCAATTTTCACAGGTACCTTCCAACGTCAACAGTTCTGTGATGCCATGAATTTACTGATGAATTCAGCAGGGTACATGATGGTAGGTCCTCAGTTCTAGCCTCTGGTATGGTCCTTGTTTAACAGGACAGATTTTTCTTTCCTATGAAATAACTTATTTTGAGCTATAAAGATAACTTTTATTCGTTTCTTATCCTGAAAGTTCATGAACATTTACATGTGTTGCCTGACAATATTCACTGTGACTAATATTTATAGAATTTTAAAACTGAGGTTTGAAAAGTGGGTATGATGTGCATCAGCTTTCCCTCCAGACTGGCTTTTAATACCTTATTGGATGAATCACAGTGTCTGAGCAAGTGCTTCTTGAACAAATATATCAGCAGCAATCTTGATTCCTTTTTTCAAGAGCAGAATGTGTTCGGATGTAAATGGTTGCTCTGCTCTCTGATTTTTTTTGTTGTTCACCCCCTCCCCCCCAAAAGTAAATGTCTACATTCCAGAAAGGTAGATGCATTTTTTTTTTTTTTTATGTGAGTGAAAAGTTGCCTTATCAAAACCATTTTATTTGTTATGTTCAAATAGGATTAGAAGCTGCTTCAGAATACCCTTCACATGGGCAAGGAGCTTCCTAACTACCAATCTGGAATAACATATTTTTTTTATGTTTCTCCCAGGAAGTGCTGAAATGCAGCTTCACATTTCTGAAAATTGTTAACAGCAAAAGGAGAAACGACAATACTGGAGAAAGTATTAGACGTATTTTTCATAACTATTTTGCCCTTTATTTCCCTTTGTGTTCTCTAGAGCATGGGGGTTTCTTCAGCTGACTCTTCCTGAATTTTCATGTTCCTTTGGGTTGAGAATTATTCCAATGTACATAACACCTTATGACTGTAGTTACCTCCCATGCTCTTGGTCTTAGAGACTTCTACCCTCCTTGGTGCCCAGGCCACATCACCTACCTGCCAGCTCATCCATTTTGATTATTGATAGCACTTGCACTTGCTTCAGCTGCTGGCAACACAGGCTCAAGGGGCTCTCACCACTGGTCTCATCCACATGGCTGGCACTTGATCTCACTCACTCTGGCCTCTGGCATGCAGGCCTATTGACCTGTGGTCCCAGTCCAGCTGGTAGCAGCTGGTCCTTCGCTTATTCCAGTTGCTGGTGTTGTGGACACACAGGCCCTTATGACCTGCAGTACAACTCAATGTTTTGGCACTAAAATTTACTCATATTGGTCTCTCTGGTTGCAGACATCATAGATGCATAAGACCTCCAACCTGTGATCTGACTCCAGTTAGTGCACTCAGACCCTCCAGTACACACATGCACACAGATATAGTCACTCATTCAGGAAAGCAATTAGAAATTCAAGAAGGTAGGACAGATTGCACTGATCAGATGTAGGATGTAGCTAGACAAGTGTACTGATCATCAAATTATTTATTTACAAGGAGTTAAGACTTTATATCCTTTATCTCTCCCTATTTTCCCCATACTTGTTTCTCCCCAAACTGCTTAAGTCCATCCCTTTCCCTGCCTTTGGTAGACTTTTTTTGGTCTACCTTTTGGTAGACTAATATAGGGGAAGTAAACACTTAAATAATGCTAATTTTCTATCTGAGCTTCTGTTTATAATGGACAAGACATGGCCATTCTTGGGTGGATACACTTTAGTATTCTCTATGCTAATATCTTAAAATTCCTTTCAGCAATTTCTGGGTAGGTAGCCAGAAGAAAACTCTGACTCTTGGTACTGTCTTGGCCAAATGAAATACTTGGACAGCTGTTGTGGACAGGTAACATCTGGATCTTGTATATAAATTCTTGCCTACTATAGGACGGAACAATGCAGCCTATTTGTACAGCTGAATTAATTACGTTCTCTTTTAATTTGAGCTGCCTTGATCCTTTCTAAGGAAGATTCTGAGTTAAACTCATTTAACAGTTTCCCTAACCCTGTGTATGTCAGTCAGACTGTCATTTACTGAAACATCTGACAGCTACGTAGTCTCCCTGCTTTTCCCTGTTGACTGATTCTGCTCAAGCAGATCAATGTATTTGTAGCATATTGGAATCTAGTAAGATTAAGAAATGCTTCCTTGGCTTTTTTATAGATCTCAGTGATGTCTGAAGTGATGGAGATACAACCAGAAGGAGCCTCTGAACTCATGATCCATGTGTTAAGCAGCTGCTAGGCCTAGCCTAGGAAATGTTAGTTTTTGATATTGTAAAAGGACTTTTGTAAGTTAGAGATGACAACAGAAATATTTATAGTGATTCAATCTGTGAACCCTTCACATCTTTGTAGCAAGTAATATCCTCCTTTTTTGGGTACTTTGAAAAGGTCAGGTACCTCTTTTGTTAAAGGTACACTTTCTTACACAAACTTCCTGTGAGGTGAATAGGCAAAATTGAATCACAGTTAAAACTATTTAATTGCTCACATTGTAGGTGCTTTGAGACTTTGAAGTTCTTACTCTACAAGTAGCTATACTATGTGTCAAAACAAAAAGCAGATTGTTATTTTTTTATTCCCTTCCTGCTATAAGGTTGCGGTGGTTCAGCCCCAGGCAGGAGGCGGGCACCACGGGGCCGCTCACTCATCCCCCCCCTACCAGCATGGGAGG
>NW_008602503.1:0-450 GCF_000691845.1 Merops nubicus | reverse complement strand
CCGGGGACCTCGTCACACCGCCCTGGGGGTCCCCAGTGTGTCCCCTGGGGGGTCCTCCGGCATGTCACCCTCAGGACCCTCTGTCTCACCACCCTGGAGACCCCCAACCACGGCACCCTGGGGACCCCCACCCGTGTCCCAGCACCCTGAGGACCCCCAGCATGTCACCTTGGGGGTCCTCCCTCATGTCACCCTGGGGACCCCCCTTCCTGTCACCCTGAGGACATCCTGTCACAGCCCCTTAGGGACCCCCCAGCATCACACCTTGGGGGTCCTCCCCCATGTCACCCTGAGGACATCCTGTCACAGCCCCTTAGGGACCCCTCAACGTGTCACTTTGGGGGTCCTCCAGCACATCACCCCAAGGACCCTCCCCCCCACCACACCATTGACCCCTTGTCCCTCCACCTTGGGGACACCCCTATCATGTCACCCTGGGGACCCCCACCC
>NW_008602502.1:0-6515 GCF_000691845.1 Merops nubicus | reverse complement strand
GAGACCTTTAAGGTCATGGAGTCCAACGATCCCACAGCCCCCCAAGGCAAGAAATTGTTCCTCAAGGGCAACCTCAACCTCCCCCGGGGCAACTTGAGGCCCTTTCCTCTGATCCTGTCCTTTGTTCCTTGGGAGAAGAGCCCAACTCCCTGAGTGTGAGATCTCTTTTATACAAAACACCAAGTCCCAGCATTTTTGGGACTATTGCAAGTCCTGCAGGACGTCAGAGTATCTTTAAGAGCTGAAGTTGCAGGGGGAAGGCCAAGTGCTCCTACAGTCTAAAAGGAAGCCCTTGTTTCATGTTAGCTGGGAGACTGGAGCACATGGATTAGATGAAGAAAGCAAAAATACTTGGAGCTGTTTAGTGCAAGTTAAACATGACATTTAACTTCTGAAAACCTTTTTCATTCTCAAGGTGGTTCAAGCAGATTGTACACGTCTTGGATCTTGGATCTCTTGGTGCTTTTCCCACATCATTCATGAGGAAGTGCCTGTTCTCTGAGGTATGAAGGTAACCAGCTGGGAGAGGAGTTCTCCACGCCTACAGAGATGTTAAACCAGAGGCTACAACACTGAGGTTTGAATTCAAGTTGTATTAATTAAGTAATTAATTATAGTAATTATTGCAGCTGGGTTTTCCTTGAGTTTTCTCAGAGAGGATATGGTCAAGACACTTGAAAGGGACTTTAAAGGTGGGTCATCTCACCTCACTTTGCATGTCCATAGCATAGCTGTGTCTGGCCAAGTCCAGCAAGTCATGCTGGGCTCTCCTTAAAGGTAAAAAAAAGATGGGAAATGGGCATGTGGGGTGTGACCCCTTCAGGACCTAAAGGTCTGATGTTTCTTTGTCACACTTATGGCAAACTGGGATCTCTTGGTGCTTTTCCCACATCATTCATGAGGAAGTGCCTGTTCTCTGAGGTATGAAGGTAATGGGCATGTGGGGTGTGACCACTTCAGGACCTAAAAGTCTGATGTTTCTTTGTCACACTTAAGGCAAACTGCTCATTCCTTCAAGCACTTCATTCCTGGAGAACTCCCTTTACTCTCAATGACTTGTTTGATTTCCCTTGGTCTGAAAAAAACCTTTGTAGAATAAATCTGCCCCCACATCCTCGTCAGGTCTGATGGATGGACGTGGCACTTGGCATGGTGAGTACACAGTGACAACTGCTTGGGTTGCTGGTGGCAGAGCAGGAGTGATGTGGCTTCCTCATCAACACAAAATGTCTGTGGTGGCTCCTCTGGCTTTCTCTTCATGGCAGTTGGAAATGTTCTGTGGGTTGACTGATCTTGAAACCATGATATGATTCTGTCTGGAGAGGATTTCTGTTCTGTGCCATCTGCTTTTCGTGATGCTGGGAGTTTCCCATCCTTGATTTTTTGTCTCCTTCACGAGAGGTGGTTGTGGAGGAGCAAGTGGGAATGCTTTGTGTGTGTAAGATGGAATGTTTTTCATCAGGGGAGAGGAGAGGACCTGGCTGAGGGTTTCTGCTCATGGCTGTAGAGTTTGATTGGGTTGAAGCAGGTTTTATCAAGCCCCAAGGACAGCAGAAGCAAAGCCTGGGTCACACAAGATGTAGAAGCATGATGTCACACTCCTGGTTTTGTTAATCTGACCTATGGAAAGTGAATTCTCTTGCAACATCAGTTGCTTCCTAAGGAGAGCTGTGGTTGGTTTAAAGCTGCTGACAGGACTCACAATCTGCTTCTTGGCAACGATCTGCTGCTTGAAGGAATGACAGGAAGAAAATGCCAACCCTTATGAAATCACTACTAGTGCCTCCTCCAGTGATCTCAGCTTGGTAATCTCACCTTTTGTGTCAGTTCTTCCAGGTAAGTAATGCTTTATTTAGTATTTCAAGCTGAAGGGTCCAAACCTAGTGAAACCTCTTCTGCTGGGGTGTATGGGTGCTTTCTAAGCAGGATGCTCTTTGTCTTTTCAAGTCCTAACCGTTGAGCTTGCCAGGGTGTCTGACTCACCTCAAACTATGCTCTGGAATGGTCCCTTCCTTAGCAGCAAGAGTCCTCCTCCTGGCCTTGTTTTGGCTCCTGAGCTCCTTTACCCAGGAAAACTTGGCACCCTCTGCAAATAGGTGGAATACCTGGAGGTAGCTGATAATTATGGCTTGCCCTTTGGGCAGGAGTAGCTCCAATTTCTTAAGTATCTGCTTTTGTTGATTCAGCCTCTCTTCCCATTGTCTTAAATGTCTGGCTTGCTGAATTTCTGTGGCCCCCATCAGAAAGCAGACAGCAGAGTAGGAAACTCTTGCATTGCCAGTCAATACTTGGCTTTTCTTGCCTAGAAGCACAGAGAGGATTTGTCACAATTCTTTGGCAGTTCTTCACACCCTGGCTTTGCAAACTCAGGTTGAAGAGGAGGTCGAAGTAATTTTGTTGGTGAGATTTCAGCCCAGCAACCTCCTGGGGATGTCTCTGGTGAACTTCTCAGCGTCTCTTGAAATGTCCCAGGGTTGTTCAGCTCTCCAGGAGGGTTCCCATGCTACACGTGGCAGGGCTGGGCTAGTCCTGAGCTTAGCAGGGGCCAGAATGCCCAGTTCATGGCTGCCTTTACAACCATCTCCCACGAAGTGAGGGTCTTGTGTCTCCTTTCTCTTACAGTTCCCTCCTTTCAGCAATTTAGGGTAACAAAATGCACTAATTTCAGCTTTCCATTCCAGGGTACATTCTTTAACCTGTTGTTCTTGTTGCTTTTCCTCCATGCTTCACATTACTGCTTCATCAGCACATGGTGACAATCAAATTTCTGATGTGCAGCTTGTCTTCTCACATGTTGCTACATGAGAGTCTTAAAACTGAGAGATTCATGGGATTAATCTCCCTTAAATCTCATTGTCTGCATCAATGCCTGGACTAGTTGTGTGGATTCATACAGAAGAGCAGTTCAGGAGGTGATCATAGAATCATAGAATCCTTTAGGTTGGAAGGGACCTCCAAGATCATCAAGTCCAACCCTTGAGCCATTAGGGCTCTAAAGTCCTCTGCTCAAACAGATCAGAATCTGTCAGGGTTGGAAGGGACCACAAGGATCCCCCAGTTCCAACCCCTCTGCCATGAGCAGGGACACCTCCCACTAGATCAGGCTGCCCAGAGCCTCCTCCAGCCTGGCCTTAAAGACCCCCAGGGATGGGGCCTCAACCCCCTCCCTGGGCAACCCATTCCAGGGTGATGCCTCTGATTAAATGTATGTAGAGGCTCAGAGTGTCTTGTTCCCCTACAGGAAGATCTGAGGAGATCTCTCCCACTCTGGGATACACAAGATTTTACTGAAAAAGCAAATTCAAATTGTGTGTGGTTAATGTAAGTTCTTCACAAAGGGATGAGTCCAGGGAAAGCAATGTGGCCAAGGCTTGGGGCTGCTGAGGAATTTGGGCTAAAGGCCACTGTGGCAGGTGGAATTAGAAACTGAAGAGATGAGGCACAGCAACAAAAGCAAGGCCTCCAGCTGATGGACAAGGCTCTTGGGCAACCAAGTGCTTCAGTCCAGCAAAATTTCTAGTGAGTAACAGCATCACAGAATGGGTTGGGTTGGAAGGGACCTTAAAGATCATCCAGCTCTGACCCCCCTGCCATGGCCAGGGACACCTCCCACCAGAGAAGGGTGCTCAGAGCCCCATCCAGCCTGGTCTTGAACCCCTCCAGTGATGGAGCATCCACAGCTTCCCTGGGCAACCTGGGCCAGGGTCTCACCACCCTCAGAGTGAAGAATTTCTTCCTCATTTCTAATCTAAATCTCCTCTCTTCCAGTTTGATGCCATCACCCCTTGTCCTGTCACTACAAGTGCTTGTAAAATGTCCCTCCCCAGCTTTCTTGTAGGCCCCTTTCAGACACTGAAAGGCCACCAGAAGAAGGTCTCCCTGGAGCCTTCTCCTCTCCAGGCTGAACAAGCCCAACTCTCTCATCTTGGCCTCCCAGCAGAGGAGTTCCAGCCCTCACATCTTCTTCATGGCCTCCTCCACACCTTCTCCAACAGGGATGTATGACCATGAGCCCTGAGATGACTTGGGTACACAAGGGCACCCTGCCAGGGGCTCTTTTGAGTCCTCCTTGGAGCAGCAGGTCTGTGACTTGTGGCAAGGGACATCTACCCTGGGTACTGCCTGGGGCTGAGTGCCCTCACTTGAGCTGGTGAGTGGAAGTGCTCTATGGATCCTCTTTTCTTCTTTTCCCCCTGGAGACCCTAAGAGCTTTTGGGTCTCCCTCATAGCAGTGCTGCCCATTGCTTTTGCTGTTCTTCTACAGGTAGGTGGGAGCCAACTCTGGTGCCATCTGAACCTGTTTGAAAACCATGACTTATTTTTTTTGTGCTAAACTGCAGTTAGTTTGGTTTCACCTCTGGTGATTGGTTTTGTTCTGTGACAGCCATAAAAACAGGCACCAGAAAACGTGAAAATTTCTGTTGACAATTTTTGGATGACAGGGGTAAAGTTGTGTGAGAGTCCCTGTGTCCAGTCTTCTGCTGAAAGGCAAGAATCCAGCCTTGTGAGAAGAAAAACCCCTCCTGCTGCAGGATGGTGGTGCCCTGGGCGGGGAGGAGTGATGCAGAGTTCCTTGGAGAGGAAGCACAGTCATCTTGAGCTTATCTCCCCTGCCCAGCTGCAAACTCACTGGGCCCTGCTCCTCCTGGCTATTAATAGCCTCGTTTAAATGTGTTCTGGGGGGAAAACCACCTCGCCTCCCACGCAGCCCAGGCAGGACTGCTCTGAGTAAGGACAAAAAGCAAGTCAGAAACACCCAACTCCATGGGCTGGGTCTGCAGCCACTGCTCGGGGAGCTGGTTTGCCTGGGAAAAGCAGAGTGGAGCTGAAGGTCTCCCAGGGAGCAGGTCCCCAGCCCTGCACAAGGGGGGGTTGCAGCAGCAGGGAATTGCACCCTGAGGTGGCAGTGCCAGCACCAAAAGGGTTGCCAGGCATTGGAGCAGGCTGCCCCAAGAGGTGGAGGAGGCACCATCCCTGGAGCAGCTTCAGAGAGGTGTAGATGAGGTGCTTAGGGACACGGTTGAGTGTGAGGTTCAGGGTTGGACTTGATCTTAAAGCTCTTTTCCCACTGAAATGATTTTCTGATTTTCTTTGGAAACTACAGAGGTGTCACCCTGGGGCTGGGCTCCTGGGCTTGCCAGAGCAGAGCTGGCCACAGCCACCCCTGCCAGCTCTGTCCCCCAGACAGGGACAGGGATTAGCAGATGCTCCAGCAGCAGTGGCAGTGCTGGGACATGAGTAACCTCAGCCCAGAAATTCGAGTCAGGTTACCCTGGTCTTAACAACCAACTAAAAAAAAAACCCAAATCTTCAGCAGTTTGTGTTGAACATAAGCTCTAGGCAAAACGTGGGGAGGGGAGAGGAAAGCTTTTCTGCCAACAAGTCCCCAGCTCTATTCTGCCTTTGTTACAGTCTCATTTTTGTCTCCTTCTTAACTGGTTTTGTTGTGAAGTCTGTAGTTTGGTGCTTAGCTGCAAGGAACACTGCAATGGGCACTGAAAGGTTACACATGATAGCCCGAGTGGGCTCTTAAGTGCCATTCCTGGTCCCCAAAGCACATCTTGGATCACTGCTGTGACTGCATATTTAATTTTTTATAATGATCACAGAGCCCCAGCGTGGTGGGGTTGGGAGGGACCTCTGGAGATCATCTCATCCACCCCCTGCTCCAGCAGCTCACCCCCAGCAGGGTGCCCAGGGTCACACCAGCCACGTTTGGGATCTCTCCAGAGCAGGAGACTCCACAGCCTCTCTGGGCAGCTGCTCCAGGCTCGGCCACCCTCCCCCCAAAGAAGTTTCTCCTCCTGCTCAGGTGGCACCTCCTGGGTTCCAGTTGGTGCCCGTTGCCCCTTGGCCTGTGGCTGGGCACCACTGAGCAGAGTCTGGCCCCAGCCTCTTGCCCCCCGGGGCCCTTTAGCTCTTGCTCAGCACTGCTCAGATCCCCTCGGAGCCTTCTCTTCTCCAGCTCAGCAGCCCCAGGGCTCTCAGCCTGGCCTGGCACAGAGATGCTCCAGCCCCTCAGCAGCTTCACAGCCCCCACTGGACTCTCTCCAGTAATTCCTTCATCATCCCCATAATCATAACCCAAAACAAGGGTCTCAGCCCTGATCTTGGATATCTTCCAGATCTTCACATCATGCAGCCTCTCTCCCTGCTGATGAGGGAACTGAGGCCTCCAGAGCCCACTGCCCAGATCCCTCTCCTCCTGTAGCCCTCTCTGCTCCTAAGGGAAACCTTTTGAGGCTTGAGGGTGCCTCAGAGCACTGCTGGTCCAGGTAGGTCTCCAAAACAGAACTTCAAAAATAGACAGCAGAGCCCTGAAATAATTTATTACTCTCTAAGAAAACAAATCTTGGAATTAACTGTTGACTGGCCAGGAGCTTCTATAGCAGGGTTTCACACTGGGGCAATGATGAGTGTAAGCTGGCTGTGGGTAGTGCCAAAGGATTATAAAAAAGGGCAAGCTCTGCAGTTAGTTAGGGCACCATGTGGCAACCAAGTGCTCAGTTTTGGGC
>NW_008602501.1:0-20488 GCF_000691845.1 Merops nubicus | reverse complement strand
TCACGGGCCTCGGCCCTGCTCAGCCTCTGCGCCTGCCTGCCCTGCCTCTGCCGGGCAGCCTGAGCCCCCCCGGGAGCACCTGGGGGGCTGCTGCTGTCCTGGGTATCTGGTGTGGTGCTACAGGGATTGTGCACGCCTTGCACGGACCACGCGAGCCTCGTATGATGGTGCAAGGACCACGTGAACCTTGCACGGGGACCACACGGACCTTGTATGGTGGTGCAAGGACCATGGGGACCACACACAACAACATGGGCGCAACATGGGCCTTGTATGATGGTGCAAGGACCACGTGAACCTTGCACAGGAGCACGGGGACCACGCAGACCTTGTATGGTGGTGCAAGGACCACGTGAACCTTGCACAGGAGCACAGAGACCACACAAACCTTGCACAACGGCACAAAGACCACGAGCACCTCGGACAGCAGGATGGGGACCACAAAAACCTTGCACGATGGCACAAGGACCGTGTGAACCTCCCACAGGGACCGTGCAAACCTTGCACGGTGGCACAAGGACCACGAGCACCGTGCCCAGTGCACAGTGGCGTGGGGACCACGCAGACCTTGTGCAATGGCACGAGGACCTCACACGCCTTGCACGGTGAGCCGGGGGCTGCAGCTGCACTGCTGGGAGCACACTCTGAGCACCCTGTGCTGGGGAAGGAGCAGGAACACGGGGAATGGAAGCAAAGAGGACGTTGTGGAGCTGCTTGTGAAGTGAGGACGGTGGGTCCGGGCACTGATGGAGGCCAGAGATTGTGCTGGTGGCTAAAAACTGGATGCAATCATGGAATTAAAGATGGTATGAAAATGTGCCAGGTGAGGCTTAGGTGGCACATCTGGAAAAAGTTGTTCTCTGAAGGGTTTGTCCAGGGCTGTGTCAGGCTGCCCAGGGCAGGGGTGGAGTCCCCACCCCTGGAGGGGTTTCCAAGCTGTGGAGATGTGGGGTGAGGGACACGGGGCAGTGGGGACCTGGCTGTGCTGGGAGAGAGGCTGTACTCGATGTGAAAGGTCTTTCCCAACCTGAACGATTCTATGATCTTGTATTAAACCCCCCATTTCATGTGCAGATGCAAAAGCAGCTTCCTGAGAAACACTGAAGACTCTTTACAGACCCCAGGGACATAACAGAGAAGATAAAACACCCGCAGTGAGGTAAGGGAGGTGACAAATCCACAGGCAGCATAGCTTAAATACAAGTTATATTCACATCCCAACAGCATTCTGTGCAAACAGCCTCTCTGGAGAGCCAGCCCCAGCCCCAGCAGAGCCCTGGCTTGGGTCACTGGGCAGCATCCAGCACCTGCAGAACTGGTTGAGCTGCTCAATAAATAATTATCCATAAAACACAGAGGGGGGAGAAAAAACAACACACCCCTGTGGTGCCATCCCTGCTTTCAGGCAGGGTGTGCTCAGAGGGGTTTCGTGGAGCACAACACCCTCAGGAGCCTGGTGGGGAGGTGGTGGTCCCCCAGCACTGCTTCCCTCTCTGGCAGCACCTTCTTATTTTGTTTTTCAATATAAAATTAACACGAAAAACAACCCTGAGTTGTGTTTTGATGCTGGGTCAGGAGTTAAATAAGTAGGAGAAAAAGAGGAGAAACTTTGTACCTTGGAGCAGATCTTTCCCCTGATGGCTTCAGCACTTTATTAGACTTTGTGTTTATTCATCAGGGCTTTTTTTTCTTCTTTTTTCTAATGCCTCGTTGCATTTCATTAAAATATTGGCCTTAGATGGAGATTTATTAACATATAGCAAAGTAATTAATGATATTGGAACATGGGCATGAGCGTAGGACAGGAGGGAGGAAGTTTCTTCTTTTTTCTGAGTAAATTTGGAGCCCGTTTCCTTTATGAATATTCCTGGAGAGGATGAAGCTGAGGTGCAGAACCTGCTTTAATGATTCAAAGAATACTCACGAGAGGGCTGGTTTAATTATTTCCCCAATGAGCCCCATAAATTTAGGGAGTTCACATTTAAGGGGAGATATTAAGAGAAAGCCAAACACATTAAGTTATAATCAGGCTACACCAACCCCCCCACCCCCATACTCAGAATGAGACTCATTAAAAAAGGAACTTTTTAGTAAAATGCATTGAAATGAGCTGGCTTAAGAGTAAAAAAAACCTTCAGAGCTGTGCTGGCAGCACGTGATGGTTTTCACTTGCAAAGTCTTTCAGCTGAAGAAATGTCACTGAAAATGATTTTTTTGAAGAGTGTCAAATCTTTTCCTGACATTTAGATGAAGAATTACAGAACATTGAATCACTACAGAACTGGTTTGGGGGTTTTTTTAAAGGTGAGGTAGATGACTACAGCTCAACCATCTGTCCCTCCCCAGGAGGACTCGTGTGTTCTGGTGCAAACCCTGAGTTTTTATCCCTTCAACACAGCAAACATGCCCCAAACAGAATAAATTCTTGTAAATGCAGCTTTTTAAAAGCCTCCTGACTGTGGAAGAGGGACAAAGTTCCCTGAGTTGTGTTCAATTTGCAGCATCTGTTTGGCCAAACCTCTAGACACACACATTTATTGGCAAAAGTGGAGGGGAAGGTTCCATCAGTGATTTAACCCCATTTTGCTGTTGCCCTTGAATAACCCACCCTGGCATGAGAGCAAGGATAAACTCTTTATTCTAAATATTTATAGTTTTTCATTCAAGATGAGAGATTCAATGATTTATATTTTCATTTCCCTGACTGTTCCCGTTGAAAACCATCTCCCAATATTTCCATTTCCAGAAATCTTCCCCAAAAAAAAAAAGCAGGAGGTTTGTTCCAGAAGGTTTTGTATATCAAATCACACTTGGTATTTTTACTTTGAGTGCACTGCATGTCAAATCAGAAATTCATTCTCCTGTGTGGGCTACCAAGTTATTGCGAGGCTTCAAAACACTTTTCACATTTCATTCCCCAGCAGGAAAATGTGTCAGCGGTTTAAATTGACTTGATTTGTTTTTCCCTCAGCTTTTCCTGCCTTTTTCCAGAGAATCAACAACTCTATTCATAGAGCTCATCAAATCTCTTCTGCTGCTGCCTGCCTTTGAGCAACGTGGAGCTCTGGCTCACGAGCCAGATTGCTGCCAAGAAATCCAGGGGAGCCACTTCTTATCTTTCCAATAACTGGAAACTCCATCCTTGATTTTTATTGGCAAGCTGGGCTCATTTTCTGAGTCATTTTGGGGCTTACTTCAACTGGATGTCTTTGGTGTCCCAGCAGCCTGATCGGCGTGGGCAGAATGGAGCAGGTTGCAGCTCAGTTTTAGAGCCTTTCTAAGGGAGTTTCCCAAACAGTCGTGAAGGAAATTGTGTTTTCCAGTGATAAAATATTGCTGGTGGATTTCCCCAGCAGGCATGAAGCTTGATCTCCTTCCTGATGCTTCTTCCTGCAGTCAGCTCACACAAAATCTGCCAGAAATAATTTAGGATGAAGCACAGAATCACAGAATGGTCACCCAGTCCAACCCAGGGACATCTGCAGCTAGAGCAGGGTGCTCAGAGCCCCAAACAACCTCCCCTGGGATGGTTCCAGGGATGGGGCAGCCACCACCTCTCTGGGCAGCCTGGGCTCAGCACCCTCAGCATCAAAAAAATTCCTTCCTTCTCTCTAGTCTAAATCACCATCTTTTAGTTTCAAACCATCACCCTTGTCCTGTCCCCACAGGCCCTGCTCAAAAGTCTGTCCTCAGCTTTCTGGCACCCTCACCCCAAAGAAGTTTCTCCTCCTGCTCAGGTGGCACCTCCTGGGTTCCAGTTGGTGCCCGTTGCCCCTTGTCCTGTCTCTGGGCATCACTGACCAGACTCTGGCCCCATCCTCTTGCCCCCCACCCTTTAACATCTGATCAGCATTGATCAGATGCCCTCTGAGTCTTCTCCAGGCTGGACAGCCCCAGAGCTCTCGGGCTTTCCTGGGCACAGAGATGCTCCAGTTTATCCCAGTTTACCAGAACCTGACACCTCGTTTGCACAATTGTTTTTCTGAGCAGAGAGTTAAGAAGTTCCTCAGCAGGGCTGATTTATGCTCTCTGCTCAGCCAGGAGGGCAAAGTCCTCGTGATGGGAGAGAGGGACAAGGGCTTGGTGACAGCATGTGGCTCTCAGCTCTCCCACCACCCCTGAAGGGAGAGGACGGACACGTGGCGGGGTCTGCCAGGACCTCACAGCATCATCAGATGATGAGAGGAGTAGAGAAGAGCTTCTCCAGGCATGATTTGGTCCCTAACTGCTCTTTTAAAGCCTCGAGACAGATCTGGAGGACAGTTGGAGATCGTTGCTGGCAATCTGCATTAGTGAAGCACCCGCAGGCTGGGGAGTGAGCCACGGATGGGGACAGGGTGGTGGCTGGGGTGGGATGTCCACGCGGTGGCAGTGCCATGGCTTTTCTTTGGGATGGGGCACAGAGTCACCTCTCCCACCCAGGGGGTGCCCAGTACTAACCAGGGCTTTGAATGGCCCCTAAATTAATGTTCTTGTGTAATCCTGACTTCACAGGTAGTTTTTTTATTCAGCTTCTCATGACAAACCAACCCCTCAAGGGCTTCATCCTTTGGATCCATGTCTGCTTCTTAGAAAACTGATTTCATTGTAGGAGTTTAATCAATCCATCTGTAGCCAAACCACTACAAAATTCCCATCAATACATAATTTTTCAGGCTGGATTAAAAGATTGACTCTGAATTTCCTTTAGAAAATCATGTTCCTATTCCCTGATGTTTGATGGTTCATGGCACGAGTGTTGGAGCAGGTCACCTGGAGCCCCATGTCCCACCCCAGCGTGTGGACACTGCCTGCAGGAGCAAAGTCATGGCAAAGATCATCTCCTTGGTGCAGCCACATCCCTGGTGGCCCCGAAATGGCCTCAGCCTGTGGCCTTTGCTGCATGTGTGAAGGTCCCAGCTCAGGTGGTGTGAGGAGAAGGGGGTTTGGTGCCCCCACGGCTCCTCTCAAACACGTTTGCTGGGGAGCTGCATGGCACTGGAGGTTTTTGGGGGTTAACTGAACAATCAGAGCTGCTTTCTGCCCGAGGGTTTTTTTTTTAAGTATAGAGGGATGTCTTGCAGCTCATCCTTAACAATCTCCATCCCTTTAATAGGTGTTTTTTACGCTCTTTCATCAAGCAGAACAAGCTGTTTCTACAGTTTATGGGCAAACAGGTTCACCAGAGCACAGGCGTGGGAACTAGAGCTGGGAGAAGCTGAGAGAGACCATCGAGTGCCACGGTGGGGCTGGCTGTAAAGGATCCCAGCAGCTTGAAAAGCAGATTTTATTTCCATGAAAGAGGCTGACAAGGTCCAGCAGCCACAGAAGAGACAAAAACCTGAGCGAGGAGCTCCCACGGAGAGCGTGTGTTGAAATCCAACCACTGGAACCTCTCGCTCCTGACGTTGGTGTTTTATTAGAGTAAACCAGAAAGCAACTGGAGCAGACAGGGAGAAATGAGCTCCACCACTGGAAACCTTTCCCCAGCCCCAGCAGAGGCTGCATGTTCTGGTCCCTTAAAATAGAGCCAGGCGAGGGCATGAGTCACTTCATCTGCTGGGCAGGAGGATGGTTACCAGCCAGGGGGATGGAGAAGAGTCCTTGGTACTGGGCCTTTTCCTGCCACTGTTTCTTTCTTTAGCTCTGCTGCTTTAAATGCAGAAATCTCCTAAGAAATACCAGGGACAGAGGAATAAATAAAATTACCCAATAATAATTTGAGAGCCTAACACGAGGTAAAACAACATAACTCCCTTGGCTTCTTCACTGTGTATGAAGCTTAAAAACAGTAACAGCTTATTTAAAAAACAATAATTCCCCCCAAAAACGTTGCCTGTAAATCCCCTCTGAGCCGTGGTACAAACACAGAATATTTGCTGGACCTGTGTGTGGACCAGGAGTATTTTGGGCTGTGCTGTGGGGCAGTAGGTGACCCAGGGATGATTCCACAGCAACAGGTACTTGAGGCACGTGGCTTGTCATCCTTGGAAACAGGATCCCTAATTCTGATTTACACCCTGTTTCAGTGATTTATCCTTCCTACAGGTGTTTATTTACAGCTATTTACATGGATAGCTCAACGTAATTTTCAGCCTGAGCTGGTGATAGTTTCATTCCATGGAATAATTACCAGCTACTTAATGCTAAAAAACACATTGAAGGATCAAGGGCACCTATGTGATATTTTTTTCAAAGCAAAGAATGGTTAAAACTTACTATAACAAAGTTAATTTGGAGGATATGTGCATTTACAGGGACTTTCTTTTCTCCCTGGCATGATGAAATATGAGTGAGACGTTGCAGGGTGAGCTCACTGCATCTGGAGACCTCAGGCTTTTTCTCTCTTTCCTCCTAGATCTGTGTTCTCATTTCAGTTGTTATTTCAGAAAGTAAAAACCTGTAAATCTGCTGGCAGCTTAGAGGCAGGCACCAGCTTGGGGCTGTTCAGTGCCCTGCTAAGAAGGAAGGGGTAACTTATGAGATAGATGACCCTTGAAGATCCCCTCTAACCCAAACCATTCCATGATGATGGGTGTTAATATGAATTTTTGGGACTCTGACACAGCTTTTACAGAGCAAACAGGCAGCAAGGGAAGCGTGTGGCTGTTGCTTACCCTTGTGGTGCTGTCTGGCAGAGAGCCATGATGTGGGAGCACTGCCTCCAGCAAGACCTTCTCCTCAGCCCTGCTGTCCTCCAGCCAACTGCCAGCCTGGTCATGATCAGAGCAAGTTGTCCCTCTCTGGCAGGAGGAATTGATTCATCCTGACTCATACCTGCGTGCCCTGTTGGTGGGGAGGAACACAAGGGCAGCTGGTGGGTGCTGGAGGCAGCGTGTCCCTCTGGAGTGGGCACAGCCCCTGCTCCTCCACTGAGCACAGCAGGCTCTGCTCAGCCTACACTGACCTCAGCCTGGGGATGGGCCAGAGCTCAGTGCAGGCATTTGGAAACCATCTGCAGATGTGCCCGCCAGCTGTGAGCACGTAGGGTCACAAAATCATCAACAGGTTTGGGTGGGAAGCTCAGCTACTTAACCCCCCTGCAGGGACAGGGACATCTGCAGCCAGAGCAGGGTGCTCAGAGCCCCAAACAACCTCATCCAGGGACAGGACCACCTCTCTGGGCAACCTGGGCCAGGGGCTCACCACCCTCAGCATCCAAAAATTCTCCCTTCTTTCTAGTCTAAATCGCCCTTTCCTAGTGTAAAACCACCCCCCCCCTGGTCCTGTCCCAACAGCCCCTGCTAAAAAGTCTGTCCCCAGCTTTCTGGCAGGTCCCTTCCAGTGCTGAAAGACCTCAAGAAGGTCTCCCAGGAGCCTTCTCCAGGCTGAACAACCTCCTCCTGGTGAAACACTGGCTTTTGCCCTGAAGGCAGAGCTGTGGTGGCAGCTGAGGTAGCTGCTGGAGTTCCCTTTTAGTGCTTGTCCCAAAAAAGTAAAAGAAATCAGCCTTTGGTTGTTGACCCTCTCCAATTTCTCAATTTGGGCTGGAAAATGTCGACGACCTTCCCTTGGTGGTCTCTGTTTAATTCAGGGCTATTTCCTTGGCCTCATTTTCACTTCCAATGCACCTCATTTTTTCCCCTTCAAAAAAAAAGCTGATGGCTCAAGCTGAACTGTAGTGTAACAAATACACTTGAGAGTGAATTTTAGCTCTCATCTGTATCAAGACAAAGGCATTTGCAATGAGAGGCAGGGCTGGTTTACAGCTCAAGTGAGTTGACTGGATTGGAGCAATCTGAGAGGAAAAATCCCTGTGGCCTCTGCATTTTGTGGGAAAAGGAGGTGGCCTCTCTGTCCTTTAGGAAAGCCCCAGGATTTTTTATTCTTCACAAAATTAGAGCAAGTGAGTGCCATCGTTTCCTTTATCCTCCACAGAGAGGCTGATCTGCAGAATGTTACAACAGGAATGAACCTGAGACCCTGTAGAAAGCTTTGGAGGTGGCTGCTGACAGCTCATGAACTGCTGGTGGTGGCTTTTGGATGAAATAATTGTGTCAGCAGCTCTCTGAGGGATGAAGGTGACCCACCAGTGAGGACAGTAAGTCAGAAGCCTTTCTAACTGGTCTAACTATGCAGTAAAAAGACTTTTTCTTCCTATTTCACTCTGTTCTGCTCTGAAAGGGCTACTTTTAAAATCACTTACCCATTTTTTTTTTTAATATGGAGCCTGCCAAGCTTCAGAATAACTGAAGTGGAGAACGTTAAGAATAGGAGAGCAAGGAAGATGAACCAGCTTGATAGCATCATACATAAGCTGCTTGTTCTGTGCTAGAACAGGAACATTCAGGCACTTTTTTTTCCAAAAGAACCAATTAGTACTTTTTAAATAGCTATATTATGCAGTCAAAAAAGAATAAACTAAAACTGCTGTGTTTACTGCACTTGGGAATGTATTAAGTTGATTCACTGCAACAAAATGGGTTTTAAGACATAGACAAAAGCCTCAAAAACCCCAATTTCTGTGGAAACTTAGTGAATAGAGTCCTAGTGAAGAAGAAAACGAGATGTTAAGATGGACTGCAGGAAATTTAGGGAGTTGGCTACAGAAGTTTCAGTGGGTTTGTAAAGTTTCCTTAATTCTTGCCCCAGCAGGCTCCGAGGTGAATGTTTCCAGATGTGCTGTGCCAATGCCCATCTTGGTTTCACAGGTAGTGGGCACGTGGCACACCCAGAACTAGGGTAGGAAACTCTGCAGCAGGGACAAATGAAGATGCAGAAACACCCAAGTCCTTACACCATACCTCCTGCAGATCTCTCTGCTGTACCCATGGACCTCTTGGCTTCTTCCACTCTTCCTCTGTCCGTTTTTGAAGGCCAGGAGTAGTTTCAAGGTTGCTTCTTCTTCCTGGGAAACTTTTTCTGTGTGTCTGGAAGATGCTCCCTTCCCCAGGCTCCCACTTTTGAATGGAGCACTGTGGGGCTCATCCCATCCAGCATCCTCCTCTTGACTCCTCGGGTCAACTGAGGCTTTGCTCAGCCAGGTCTTGACAACCTTCAAGGATGGAGACACCAGTCTCTGGTGTAGCCACCCCTCTGGTGTTCTACTAAACAAGTTTCTCCTAAAACTTTGGTGGATAGTGGCAAACTGTAGCCAGGGACTGGAGACATCTCTATTTTTGTCCCATTTTCTTGCCTTTGCACCACGCCTAGTTAAAGTTTGGAAAATCTCAATAGCTCGTAGAGTAGATGTGCATCAATATCTTCCCCTTTTTTCTCAGAGCTGTTGAGAAACCGTTGGGAGGAGACTTTGAACCAAGCCCACCACAGAGATCCCATCACCCAAGAAGTGAGCCCACGAGCCTGGGCTGCCACAGAAGAGAGTTAAAAAGAACCAAGTCTTGTTTCCACTCTGAGTCATTGCTCACGCTTTCCTCAGCAAAGGCTGAGCTGAATTTCCTTGGGTGCCGTGGCTGGGAAGCAGAAGCAGGTGCAGAACATCATCTCTTTGTCCTCCTGGCAGATGAGAGAGCGACGTGCCTCCCGTCCACAAAGCAGCAGCAGAATAATGTGAAATTAAGACTAAAATGTTTCTGATGAATAAAAGCAGAAGCACAAAGTTCCAGGAAGAACGCGCGTTCCACAAAAATCTGCCAAAATAGGAATTTATTCTAAACCCAGACTTTTCTAATTTATTTTAATGAGCTTTTTTTCTCCAACTTATGTGGCAACTGACAGCAAAGTTGGACAGATTTTCTTCCAGGACCATTTATGCCCCTTAATTCATAGATTTGGGTGGCTGAATGCAACCAGGAGAGCAGGGAGAGCTTTGAAGAAGTTCAACCTATATGAGGTGTTTTCTCAGAGGACACTGATAGAGCCTCATGTTCTGATCCCTCTGGATCTGGTCCTGCAGCCTAGGAGAGAGCAGATGGGGCAAGCGTGGCCAGTTGGGAGGTTCACCCTGGTTTTAGCAGCCCTATCTCCTCTCCCAGGCTGGAGGAGCAGAAGGTGGGTGATCCTCCCTGCACAGCCACCCACGGTGACCTCCACGAAGTCACTCAGCCCAGAGAGTCTTTGTGCCAGGAGGTGCAGCCTGAAGCTTTTCATGATTAATGGGTGTGCAACGAGGCTGAGCAACCCGTGTCCTCCCCTCCCTTCATCCAGGCAGGAAGCAGAAGAGCTGGTGGGACATCTTCTTGCATCCACCAGCCAAGCTGTGGGTTCCTGGGTACGTGGGAAGTGCCCACAGCTGGGTGGTGCCTCAGAGCTGCCACCTTGGGCCATGGCCATCAGGGATATTTTTCACCATCTCCCCTATTTCTAGACTCCAGTGTCATAAAAGAGTTGGGCAAGTGCTAATTTTCTCCTTCTATGGGTATTTTTAAGATCTTGAAATGTCCCTGACTCATATCAGAAAGTTTCTTTCAAGTGTTTTCATCATAATCTGTGTTTTTTTCACGTGTATGTTATTGCTAAATGTGTCCTTGCTTGATTTAGGGGTGGGTTTTTTTTCTTTAAATGTCTTCTTCTCATTTAGAAAAGGCAAAAATAGAAGTTTTCAGCAATTTCAAGATGCTGTCTTGAGGAAAGCAACGTAATGAATAAAATTAACCATGGAAAAATTGGTTAACAGATAATTAAAAAACCAATAATAGCAATTCCTAAGCAAATCTACCACTGGCAAAGCTGGAAGATGCTTTTCACTCTTGTGCACTCAAGGGTCCTTCTGGGTTTGGGGCAGCCAGTTTTGGGGCAGCCAGTTGTACAAGCACAGGCTTCAGAGTAAAGGAAAACCCAAGTGGTGGTTTCTGGTGGGCTCCATCCTGGGGTTCAGGTCCTGCCTCCATTCCTATGACCAGGGGTTACCCATGAGCTGTAACCTCACTCCAGTTCAACCACTTCATCCTTTTTTGTCTCCAGCAATGTGTCGTGTCCCAAAATCACTCTCCTGTGTAGTGACAACACGTGCAGCCACTTAGCTGCCTGGCAGCACTGAGGATGCTGCTGAGACTCCTCCAGCCCATCTGCTGTGTGGGTACCAAGGGCTGACGTCTCCACCGGTGGTGGCACCAGGCACGGCTGATGTGGGGAGTCACACGTGCTCCTCCTGGAGCAGCCACGGCAGAGGGTTGTCTCCAGAGAGCTACAAATCCCTCCCTTGGACACCTCCT
Source organism: Merops nubicus (assembly GCF_000691845.1). Taxonomy (NCBI): domain Eukaryota; kingdom Metazoa; phylum Chordata; class Aves; order Coraciiformes; family Meropidae; genus Merops; species Merops nubicus. Next base: position 9,395 of record NW_008602501.1, on the reverse strand, counting down.
GGGCTGGAGGATGGGGAGTGACACCGTGGTGGGGTTGGAAGGGACCTCTGGAGATCATCTCCTCCAGCCTCCTGCTCCAGCAGGGTGCCCAGGGTCACAGCCAGGAGGGTTTGGGATCTCCCCAGAGATCACCCCCCAGCCTCTCTGGGCAGCTGCTCCAGGCTCTGCACCCTCACAACAAAGAATTTCTTCCTCCTGCTCAGGTGGCACCTCCTGGGTTCCAGTTGGTGCCCGTTGCCCCTTGTCCCATCACTGGGCACCACTGACCAGAGTCTGGGAGACTTTTCTCACCACTGAAAAGACTCTTTCCTGATTGTCTGAGTGGTTTAATCTACAGTAAGGCAGGAAACCACTGGAAACAGTGACACCCTGAATATATCAGTCCCTACATTTTGTGGACTAAAAACCTTCTTTTCTTTCTTCCAACCTTCAGTTCCTCCCCACCACCCCAGAGAGCCCATGGTCACAGAGGAGCTTTCTGCCCTTGCACCCTCAGCAAGAGCTGAGCCTCCCACTCAACTTCACCCCAAACTGGCTTCTTTCCACCAGCCTTCGGAGTAATTAAGGTATTTTATGCCTAGTAAAGGTTGTGCTAATTAAATGTTGTTTATTACTAATTAACAAAACTCATTAGCATATGCTGTGCAGCTGAGATGCTGGTGGCTGAGCCCTGGTGCCTGCCTGTGCTGCTCTCTACCCAGGTAACTCTGAATTCACTGCTCCAAAACTGAATAACCCAAATTTTTTCCAGTCCATCTGGACAGCATGAAGCATTTTTATTTGTTTGTCCAAAAGTATTTCAAATTTGGAACGTTTTAACAGACTGTGCAAGGAAACATCCATACTCATGGGTTGGGCCACTTTTGATCCCTTTACAGTGCTCTGTAGCCACTGGAAAAAATCTGATCCCCTTCCCCAGGGGAACATTTTTGCATTTGTACAAAGCTGAATTGATTGCAAGCGTGCAGCCAGTGCTAAGACAAATTGGAGCTCGTTATGTTGCTGGTACATCATATAACCATGGGGTTTTTTTTCTCCAAGCTGCATCATCACTACACGATAATTCTCCAATTTCCTGAGCTGAGCTGAGCCACGGTGCATTAAAGATTCAGCTAGGTTGAAATATTCACAAATTAAAACCTTAACACACGCTCATTTAAAACATTCCAGCCCCTGGGTCCAAATAGAAACCAGGGAGAAAAATAAACCACGTGGCAGTGGTGAAAATCCAGCTTGTTTTCCTCACTCTGTTGCTCTAAAAATTCACTCAGAATTGGGAGGGTCTAAATTTTACCTTGGGAGATTTTGGGGTTTTTTTTTTGCCTTTCAAAATGATTCAGGAAATCTGAAAGTTTTAGGATGGCAGAAGGAAAATGAAAAGGTTGATTTTGAGGATGTAAGATGCTCTTTTACACCCTTTCTCTAGAGATGTGGTGCTGAGGGAGCTTTCTGTTAACAAGCCATGCTGCATGCCTTGAAATTGCACTGAAAGAGGAAGACTTGAGGAGGAGGAAAATGGGAGCAAATGCCCCTTTTCTGAAATCCAGCACTGAATACAATAGCATAATTTTATCCATAAAATGCCAAATAATTTCCATGTTGGGAAGCGTTTTGCTCAGACAGTTTGCAAGCAAGGAAACAATTCATAGAAGAGCCAAAGAAAACACTCTTTTGGAAGAGAGGAGGGTCTCAGAGACTCAACCCCAGCGTGCTGAATGCTTCTTTAATTCAACAGCAAGCCTCAGAGCACTGAAAGGGATCATTGCAACACGTTGTGCCATGCCCTGAATCAATAGGTCAAAGCTTTCTCAGCCTCTCTGTGCCATCAGGTCAAATGAAGCTGATTGTTTCCTTCCAAACCAACTTTCATCTTTGTGGTATCAGAGAGGAAGGAGCTCCACGCAGCCTGTTATATTTGAGATGATTTCCTCTTGGATAGAGTCCTAAGCTGACTAAAAGTTCTGGTTTATGATGCATTATGGACTGTGTGGATCAAATATTGTCATATAAGGATCTTCTCCCCAGCCTTGCTCACAGCCAGGGTGTCTCTCCTGAGGTTTATCACTTTGGGAAGGCTTGGGGAGGGCAGTTGTGCTGCAAAATCCATTTCTTATTTCAGACAGACTCTCCAGGAGCTTTATTTCTGTGTTGAGAGGGCACTGCCACCAAAGTGTGTGGATTTTATTCTTTCTGTAAGTACAAAACTAATGAAAATAAGCAGCTATAAAGTTAGAGGGTTGTAATGACTCTGTTGTCTCTTGGGTGAGGCAGTTAGCTCTGTCTGAAGCCTTTTTATTCCCTATAGCTGCACAATGCTTCTGTGCTTGCAAGAATGGCTCCATTTTAGTCTGGAGGTGTGTGGTGGAGAATTGCAATTGTTTGGGAGATATTCTGTATTTTCAGGTGCCATTCTAACTGCAGGAATTTATGGCAAGAGCAAAAAAAAAGGCTCTTTTTGCTTAGCTAGCACAGAAGCAGACTCTGTTCCCACCAGCACTGCAAGAGTCATGCAGCAGCTCATCTCTTAATGTGTTTTTTTTTTCTCAAGAGTTGACAAAATTGAATTTTTAAAAGATTTTCCTTTCTCCACAGATCCCAGCCCTGCCTCCTGGTGAGACCTTGGGGGCTGATGGTGCACCAGGAAACAACAAACATCTGAATAGAAAGAAGAAATAGCAGTCAGACAAAATCCAAGAGCTGACTGTGGTACCCGGAGGGCTCAGGGAATTTAGGGGATTTTCACAGAAAAATTTGGGTAAAGATTTGCTCCAGAGTCAGTGCAACCTCCTTTGCTTCAGCACTGCTTTGCTCTTCTACAGCACACAAGGAACACACACAAATCACAGCAGGGTGGAAAAGATCTCCCAGATCAAGTCCAACCATCAGCCCAGCTCTACCATGGCCACTAAACCGTGTCCTCAAGTGCCACATTCACATGTTTTTTGAACCCCTCCAGAGATGGTGACCCCACCACCCCCCTGGGCAGCCTGGGCCAAGGTCTCCCCACTCCTGCACTAAAGAAATTCTTCCTCATATCCAATTGAAACCTCTCCTGGTGCAACTTCAGCCCATCTCCTCTCATCCTATCCCTGGGGACTTGGGAGAAGATATGTAACTGGATCAAAAGCAGCTATAAAAGGGAATGTTTCAGGATGGTGAAACCATGGCCCTGGGTAGCCTGGAAGAATCAATGAGGACACTGTTAACTGGGGAACTCCCAATTAGAGGTTCTCAGGGTCAGCAAAGCTCTGTGGTGAAAAAGAAAGAGTGGGACTAGGCTGAAATTGCAGAGCAGAGGCTCAGCAGCAACCCTCTGAAGTCATTCTGACAGCAGTCAGGATGCTGTGCTGAAAAAAAAACCAGGAGTAGATGGGCAGCAATTTTTCCCTAAAGATTATGAATAGGGGTGGGACAGTCTAGTGACATAACAGCATTAATTGGATCATCTTTCAGAGCCTGGGAAAATTGTCTAGGCAGAAAGAAAGATGGGGCTTAGAAAGGTGGTTTATAAATAATTACCATCCATGTGCTTCCAATAATCTTTTCTCAGAAGAAGAAGGCACGTGGGAAAGCCTCACGTGCTCCCACACACCCAGAGCTCACTTTGGCTGGGATTTCTCCTGCTCCATCCCATCTGTCATGATCTTATCATGATCAGATGACTTCTGAATCGATCCCAAATTAATTCCCTCTGTTGAACATGGCACAAGTTCTTTATCTCCCTCCCTGCCCGTGGGACTGATACTCTGGGAGTGGAAATTTTGGCTTCCAGGCAGTGTATTTCAGGAATGACAGCAGCTGAGTCTTCTGCTGCCCATAAAACTCAGAGAAACTCAGAGCTATTGCTCACATTTCCCCACATCTTTTTGGTTTTTATAGGTGGTTGCCTCCAATCAATCACAGCAAACGTCTCCTCCAAGTTCCTTGTGGATTTTTTAAAGGTCTGAGTGGTGAAGCTCCTCAAGGAAGCAGTGGGAACATGACTGTAAACGGGCAATTAGTGGGAAGCAACCCTCACTGATGAGTTTTTAATAATTTCTGTGAAACATTAAGGGTCATATTGCTGAAACTTGCTTATTTGTCTTGCAATGGGAGCTCATCAGAAGCACTTCTATGGCTAAATTGACCAGCAAGCCACATTTATTGGAAGTAGTTGAAAATGAAAAATATCAAGTGACTTATAAAATGCAGCTGCTCAGGCAGAAGCTTTTACATTTGTTAGATTTTCATCTTCCAGCCAGTGAAATGACAGTTAAACCAACAACTTTAATGGCAGCAAATTGTATCTCTGCAGCTCATAAGCTTACAGCAAAAAGAGCTGGAATCTTTGGGGTATTATGAGGGACAAAAATAGGGACCCTGGGGAAGGGTCAAGGAGCAGCCTTGGGTCTATGTATCTCCAGGGGTCTCATCCTCCAACCAACAGGACTTTTTCCACCATGTGGAAGGAAATATGATCACCCATAAGATGGACAATCTTGTCTCCCCCCTGTTTTTCTGAGTCTGGTGCTGAGAAAGGAAATTATTCCAAATATTGGGCTACCAGAAGAGACCAAGGAGCAGCCTCAGGGCTGGGTGTTCCATGAGCCATCCCAGTGAAAACTGAACAAAACCAACTTCTCTGTCTGGACCCAGCCTGCAGTTGTTCCTTCCAGGCTGTTTCCTGCCTTTAGAGGAGGAATAAAAAGTTGGAGAAAGTGATAGAGGTTCCCCAAGTCCTATTATTTTTTGGGGGAGGGCCTCTTGACCTCCTGTGACTGTATGAGGCTGGGGTAGTGCCATCAGCTTCAGAAGGCTGAGAGACTTAACTGAAGGTCTTTGAAATGTTTGTATAAAAGATGTTGAAGAGCTAACCACTCATGAAAGCAGATTATTTAAGGATTACTGAACACAGCCTGCTTTGAAGAGCAGCTGAAACTTGAGACCCTCGTGGAAGAGAAGGAAGGTTTGGGAGCTGTTGGAAATCAGTGCTTGAGACAAAGCAGCTGCACCCTGGTCTTCACCTGGAGCTTCAGCTGGAAGGAGGTGGCAAAATTTCACACCTAAATCCATTGTGGTCTCTCACTTGTGGCTTCTGAAGCCTGGACCAGACTCTAAATATTCCCTTTTCAGCTGAAAGAAAAATGAGTCTGTGTTGCCTATCTTGGGGCATCAATTTGAGGAGTGGAGATAACAGCCTTGGAGCTGTAGAAATACATATGCCAGGGTTAATGACCTCTAAACATCAAAGGGGAGCTCTGCTGGTGGGTGCTGCAGAGCAGCTAGCTGGAAACTTAAAGCCTGGCCTCAAGCAGCACCTATCCAATTAGATGTTCCTTAATGCAATCACCAAGAGGTGAAAAATAGCATAGACCTGATGAAAAATGTTCACCATGGCTACAGGACTGGCTCCAAAACGTCCCCCTGCACTAATGAGTCGTTAGCATGGGAGTTTGTCTCTCACAGAAGAAGTTCTTTGTGCTGGTTTCTGTGATGAGGCTCCAAAGAGGACTCGAGAAGCTCTGTCCCTGCCTGGCACTGCCACCAAAGCTGGAGAGAGGTGAGATATTTCATCCTCAGGCAGAGCTTTTCCTCTCAGAGCTGGAGAAGGGGTGTGCTACAACAAACCTAAAGGACTTTTGAAAGTCAGAACCTGTGAAATGAGGTTTCCTTGAATATAAACCCTGCCATGAACTTTACAGGAGTCTTCTCCTTTTAGTGGAAAGAAGGAACACGTCTCATTGCAAAGCATCTTCTCCCAAAAGCACCTCTCCATCCCTGTTCAAAACCTACCAAACGAGGGGCTCGAGGGACACGTGTGACTTTACCACTGGTAAAGCCAAAGATGGCTAAAAAAAAAGGCAAAAAAACCCAACTTTGGGTCAGGAAAGAGGGAAAAAAAACCAACAGACCAAAGTAGAAGAAAAAAACACATTCTGTGGTGGGATTTGCAGACAGAATTTGACCCTGGCTTTGTGTGCACTATCAGGCTGGCAGTTGTGGCACGCAGTGATTTTTATCAGTTGATGGATCAAAGTTGTTTTCTTTGATATAACAAGTTCTTCTCCCCCTGTTGGGGACATGCCCAGAGGATTGGCTGGGTTTCAACAAGAGAAGAATGTCTCTGGGTTTGGTCTCTTCCTCCTGCCTTCCTGGCACTCTGTGATTCTCCTTGCTCATCAATAATTGAGTGTACAGGACAGCCAGAATTTACACGCAGATAATTCTAGGTGCAGGTATTCTCCACTGGAAAAACCAGTTCCATTCCACTCCCTTTTTATCATTTGATCTCTTTGTGCTTTATAGCATAAATAAGGAAGAGCAGAGGTTTGGAGCAGACTCCCCAAAACCTCTGTTTGTGGCTCAAGATCTCCAGAAGTGGGGTTATTTTGCTTGGCTGCTATAAATACTTGATGAAAACATCTACTCTGTCAAAAAGAATAGGAACTTGCTGAGTGGTGAACAGAGCTGCAGAAACACCTATTAAAGATTCACCAACCAGAGCAGAGGCTTCATTCAAGAGAGTCTTGCTCATGATTTTTTCAGTTAATGGTATGCTTTGTGGACATGAGAATAATTGTGTCCTCCTTGGACTGAAAAGCTGATTTAAAGCCCATCTTGATGGTGTTATTCAGACAAATATGACTTTCAAAGCTGGCAATTAAGAACTCAGGCATCACAGCCCCACTGCTAAAATATTCAGCTGGGCTTTGTCTTGCTCTGCAGCTCACCCCAGATGCCTCCTGGTGGGGCCATGCACAGCTTGGGCACCCAGGGGATGGCTTTTTTCCACATCTCCTTCATTGAATATGAAATTATATAGCCTAGAAATGCACTTAAACAGAAAAAATCAGTGCTTTGGGGTGGGTGGCTGGGAGATGATTGCACTATTTCACACCCTGTTGCTCGTATGGGTCCATGAGGTCACTTGGCCCCATGGGGTGGGCACCTTCTCCACCCCCATGGCCAGAACCAGCCTTTGTGCCCAGGCTGCTTGGCCGTGCTGCTGATCTGCTGCTTTCAACAGGATTTGGAGCTGCATTCTGCCTACCTGGGGTATTTCAGAGGTGCTTATTTTTACAGTAGCATCTCGTAACACGACGCATCCACGTCCTAATTAAATCCTGAATGCTTTTGGTTTATTGAAGACCAAGCTCACAGCTACATCCCATTTTAACTCGCCCAATTTCTCTCCCTAACGAAGCATGATTTATTTGAATGGATCCTGCAATCAATTACTCAGGGCACTGCATCTCTCTGCAGTCATTTGGGCTGTTCTGTGTCTTATTATGCTTCCATTTCTTCTTTTTTTTGGAAGGAAAATGAAACCTTCCACACGTATTATCCTAATGTCTTGTGCAAGGGACTGTGCTAAAGTCATTGACTAATGGGGGTTGCAGAGCAGAGCATTTTTCAGGGAGATTACTTCCTCCTGGGGAGATATGCAAATAAAGTCTTCTTTTTATTCAAATCTCTAAAGAAATACCAGTGGGAAATGAGCTTGTGATTGTTCCTGAATCGTTACACCAGCCCCTTGTACCCTGGCTGCATATTAAGAGTAGTTATTTATAACACTTAATAAGGCAACTCAACAAAGGTCAGATAGTAGAGATGGTGCTGCTGGATTCACATAAATATAATTCATTAAGGATTAACATCTCTCTAGTAGTAGAAAAAACATGAAAATAGCTACTTGGTTTCCACTGGTTTCTTTAAACATCCTTTTGAGTTTTGTGATGCTTTGTCTGGTTTCTGTGGAACACGGATCCAAGGAGACATTGAGGATTGACCAGGAGGTTTTAAGGTCAGGCCTTGGGGTTTTATGGAGCACCAGGGGTTGAAAGGTGTTGAAGCCAAAGCACCTTTTCAACACAGCTAAAACTGGCAGCCTGGGTAGGTCAGGATCCAGAAAAAGAAGGTGTCCTCTTTGTAGGGAGTCTCTGGCCCCATCATCGTTTCAGGAGGTGGTGTTGACACAGTCCAGAAAGCCCAGGATGATTGAGAGCCAAACCTGGGAGCCTAGAAACAAGGTGAGCTCCCAAAGAGTGTAGGACTGGACCAGTAAACAAGGAGCTGAGCTGAAGTGATGGCTCTTCCAAGGATGCTCCTGCACTCACACAGACATGGAGAGCTGGAGAGGCTGATGGGTGAGAGAAGAAGGTGACTCTTGAAGAACCACAGTGTACAGCTGGGTGAACAGTGGTACCTGAAGACAAGGTGACAGTTCAAGTGAGATAGACATGCCAATAAGAAAGTATTCTAGATGTGTTCCACACTACACAGCTAAAGAAAGTAAAACATGACAACAGAAAGCTCTTCTCAGTGGTCACCACCTTGCCATGTGGACAACGTGGGCTTCTTACAGCCCATGAGTAATGGTGCTCAGGGAAGATTTCCCCACACAGCAGCACTCCTGCTTTCCCATTCCACCCTGGAAGATCTCCCTGAGCCTGGAAGTTTCCATCTGAGTAGCAAGAAGAAGCAGGTTTCTTGTTGACTTGGCCTCATGCCATTCAAATTCATCTGGAGATGTGTCCTGCTTAGGTAAGATCTTGGGTGTGTCTCTTGTAGGACAGACACCCTCAGGTACAACTGAAGAATAAGATCTTGATAGCTCCAGACAGGGCAAAAGAGGAGATAAAAGGAGAGAGAAGTGGTCATTAGAGGCTGAGCAGAGGAGGAAGAAATATTATCAGTGGCTCGAATGACCTGTCTGCCATTGGAAGTCCACCAAAATAAACAATTGGCCGAGGAGATGGGAGTAAATAGATAATGTGAAATTTGTTTTCCTTCCTTTTCTTCACCTTTAATGACTGTAGTGACTGGACTTCACCAACAGGTTGGTTTGGACAGGAGACGTCAGCCGAGCGAAGCGTGACCTGCTTCAAGACTGCAAAGGCACTTCTGCTTCCTGGCAGACCAGCAGGACACGTGGCTTGTGGGAGAAGCTTTACAACAGCAAGTTCTTCCTCTTAGTGCATTGTTGCAGGGCTAAAAGGTCACAAAAGGTAAAAGTCATAAAAAGCCTCATTGTGCTTAATGCCATTGAGAAACTGAGCCCCGTATGCTAGAACTGTAGAACCATGAAGGTTGGAAAAGATCTCTAAGATCATCAGGTCCAACCATCAACCCAACACCACCATGACCACTAAACCGTGTCCCCAAGTGCCACATCTACACATTTTTTGAACCCCTCCAAGGATGGGGACTCCAGCACCTCCTCGAGCAGCCTAGATTATTGGTGTAAATTGTGGGATATTGGGGAAAAGAGTTTCAGTTCCATGGCAAAGGTGGGTGGGGGGTGTGTGATCACCTCCATGCACCCACAGCAAGTTCCATCTGCCCTTGCACGGCTCCTTTGCCTTTTCCTGAACCAACACAGACTTTGGATGGGCTGAGAAGCCCCAATGTGGAGG
>NW_008602500.1:0-805 GCF_000691845.1 Merops nubicus | reverse complement strand
CCATCTGCCAGATCTGTCCTGGCAATTTCCCTCTTCCCAGCTCTCCTTTGATGATATTGGGCACCAGGCGTATATGCACACAGGGCATTGAGCAATTATTGTTTTAATCATGTCTAGTGACATAACTATGCCACGCTCTTGGGCCCACTTATAAGTGGCCTTTTCCCCCAAGATGCCCACATTTCTGGTGTGCCCACCTCGCCAAGCCTTCATGGTCCCCTTCCTGAGGGAACTCCAGTCCGGCTTGGGAGATCTTTGCCCGGTTATCGGTGACCAAATTATAGAGACGCTCAAGTGAATTTATGTTACTATGAGCATCTACATGGAATACTATCACCTTGGTTCTTTGAACCAATTCCCAAATATCCTTCCATATTGCCTTTCCCCAGACCGTCTTAGAGTAAATTTTCCAATCTTTGGCTACCCATGTTGGCAGCCAGGTAGCCAATCCATTTGCCACTGATCAAGAATCAGTATAGAGGTGGCAATCACCCAAATCGTCTTGTTTCAAAGCTGTATACACTGCATACGATTCAGTGTATTGGCTACTCTCCCCTTCTCCTCGGGTCTCCAGAAATTTTCCCAAGCGGGGATGGTAAGCTTCCAGAACCTTTTTCCTCCTATATACTTTGCTGACCCATCTGTAAACCATGCATGTTCTCTTTCAAGAGGTAGCAGTTGATCCAAGGTCTTTCCCCATTGCACAAGGGATTCCCGTTCAACTACAGCATCAGGTTTTACCTCTTGATCTTGCATGGGGGCAGCTACTAATTGCTCGTGGAGGGCAGCGACACCACCATGTCCC
>NW_008602499.1:27302-28138 GCF_000691845.1 Merops nubicus | reverse complement strand
AGGCCAATGGGATCCTGGGGGGCATTAGGAAAGTGTGTCCAGCATAACCAGGGAGGACCTCCTCCCCCTCTGCTCTGCCCTGGTGAGACCTTGTGTCCAGTTCTGGGCTCCCCATTTCAAGAGGGACAGAGATCTACTCAAGAGAGTCCAGTGGAGGCTACAAGGATGAGTGGAGGACTGGAACACCTGCCTTAGGAGGAGAGGCTGAGAGACCTGGGGCTTTAGTCTGGAGAAGAGAAGACTTAGGGGGGAATCTAATTAATGTGTATGAGGGCTGTTTGTCAGGAAGGAAGGGGCAACCTCTTCTTTCTTGTGCCCTGCAACAGGACAAGGGGCAATGGACACAAGCTGGAGCACAAGAAATTCCATCCCAACATGAGGAAGAACTTCTTTCCTGTAAGGGTTCCAGAGCACTGGAACAGGCTCCCCAGGGAGGTTGTGGAGTCTCCTGCCTTGGAGACTTTTCAGACCCATCTGGATGTGTTCCTGTGTGACCTGCCCTAGACTAGATGGTCCTGCTGTGGTGGGGGGTTGGACACAATGATCCCCAGAGGTCCCTTCCAACCTCTGACATTCTGTGGTTCTGTCATGTGGAATCATGCAGTGCTGCTGTTTCAGAAGAGATGTGGTTTAGCAGTGGATTTAGTTGAGTTTGGTTAATGGTTGGACTCAAGGGCCTTTTCCAACCTAAACGATTCTGTGATTTTTAGGTCACATGTCCAAGCTTAAAGAAAAGAAATTCAAAATCAATTATTGTTCCACTCCAAGGTGAAGCATTGACCCCTAGGTGCATAATTTCATAATGAACAAAGAAAACAGACATGCTGAAATACCAT
>NW_008602499.1:15625-27281 GCF_000691845.1 Merops nubicus | reverse complement strand
TCCAGCTGGAGGCCACCCCACTGCCTGCGTGGGAGGACTGATGTTAGAAGGAGAAATGTGGGAACAAGAGCATGAGACCTGATCTTTTTGGCCTTACTGTTAGCCTGTAAAAATGATGTGCTGAGAAAACACAACGATGGTGCTTTAATAGGCAGCTGGCTGGGAGCTTCATTGCAGCCAGGCTGGTGATGTCCATGGACATCCTGCAGCAAGGAGGTTCCTCTGCTGGTCCTGAACAGCTTGGGCCCAGCAGTAGGGTGGAAGTTAAAGTAAAACATAGTGAGAAGTCAGACTGAGTCTGTGTTCATACAGCAAGGACACAGGAGATGACCCAAGTCATCCAAGTGCTCCTAGGAGCGCCTGGATCTTGCAGTGGCATCAACAGCCCTCCCCAGCTCTCCCCATCACACCAGCTCCAGAGGAAGGACCTGGCAGAGAGGACCAAGGCTGCTGGGTTTGTGGTTTAGGTTTTCTGACAGCTCCTTTTCCATGGGAGCAAATGGTTCTTCCCCTGATAATGAGGGGAGAGGGGTTGGTCTGGGCGGGTTGTCAGTGGCTGTCTCAGGGGGGCTGTCAGTGGCTGTCTCAATCTCTGCCTGAGCCTTGAGGGAGGAAAGGGAAGAGCAGCTCAGACACTGAATCACAGGCTCACTTAGTATCTCTAAGCACTGGCACTAGGCACAGGCTTTTAAGTGTGGATTGAGAAACTTTCTGACTTTTCCTTGTGAGGAGACCCTTTGTCTTGTGAGGGATGTGCTGCTGATGAGGTGCAGCCAGGGCTGGGGTATCACAAAACATTTTTCCTATTGAAGCCACAATCAAATGTGATTTTTCCTGAGTGAAGCCTTGTATGATGATGCAAGCTGCATTCATTTGGAGCTGTCACCATTAATTACACGTTATCAGGTAATTTTACACAGTGTGACTTCTGCAGCCAACTGTGAAACTCTATGTTCAAAGAGACCTAGAAGTGAGCTCTGGTGACAGTCCCAGCCAGAGGGACTGTGGCTGTGCTGGTGGAATCTCCTTTTCCAGGCTTTAATTGCCAGGCAATGTTCTGACTTCACTGTGGGGCAAAACCAAATAAAAGAAAACGCTCGTTTAGGAGCAGCATGGTGCTGTCAGGCTGGAAAAAGTGCATGAATAAGCCCATTAATAACTGGAGGGAGCAGTCGTTAATGGCATGCGTGAGGCAACGTTGGTAATTTTGGAGATTTCTAAATTAGACGAGTTCTAGAAGCACAAATGCTTTTTTATTGATCCAAGACATGTTTTCCTCCTTCCCTGCTGTCTCGCAGTGAGAGTGTTGCTGCAGGTTTTTTGTGTTTGGCAGTTTTATACCTGCTCTTCCTGCAAGCCTGTCCTGATGGCTAATGCAGCTAGAGGAGATGTTCCTGTCAGGGGATGGGGCAAGCAATGAGGCTGTGACTTCCCATTCTCCATGTGACTGTCATCAGCAGCTGGAGCCATGCATAGGTAGGAGTATGGGTGATATGCATTATTGATGTATGGTAGCAGACAAATAATGTGTCTTGGTGGATTACAGGCAATGAAGCTGCTGGGGAAGGGTCTAGAGGCCAAGTGTGGGGAGGAGCAGCTGAGGGAGCTGGGGGTGCTGAGCCTGGAGCAAAGGAGGCTCAGGGGAGACCTTCTGGCTCTGCACAGCTCCTGACAGGAGCCTGGAGCCAGGGGGGGGTCGGGCTCTGCTCCCAAGGGACAAGATGAAATGGCTTCAAGTTCCACCAGTAGAGGTTTAGGCTGGATATGAGGAACAATTTCTTCACTGAAAGAGTTGTCAATGGGTGGCTTAGGCTGCCCAGGGCAGTGGTGGAGTCCCCACCCCTGGAGGGGTTCCCAAGCCATGGAGATGTGGGGTGAGGGACACGGGGCAGTGGGGACCTGGCAGTGCTGGTTGGACTGGATGATTTTAAAGGTCTCTTTCAATCAAAACAATTCTGTGAGTCAATAAGTGCTGAGATTTTTTAAAAAACTGCTTATCTTAAGGAAAATAATCCGTGGACTTGTGCAGGTGTTGGGAAGGAGCCTTTGCTCTCTGGACTGGGGATCTGGGTGCACAGGGATGTGTCAGCTACTGGGGTCAGCTCTCTGGCCCCACAGTTCATATTTAAAAACCCACAGGAAACAAAACACTTCTTGCTTGCTCTTCTTTGTTTGTCCTTTGCATAAAGGCACCTGATGCTCTCTTGCCTGTTTTTAAATGCATATATCTTTTTGGCTGGTTTTTAATTGGGTATCTTGGTGTGAGTTAAAGTAAACTCTTCACTAGTGGTCCTTGGAGCACCGTGCCTTTGGCAGACCTGGGCATCCCTGGGGGGGAAGTCTCCTGGTGGTGTTTGCTGTATTGACTTGCCAACAGTTGAGGTGAGTGCCAAAAAAGACTCAGGGAGTGAAGTTGTAGAAATCCTGCTGGAACCAGTACCTCACTGGTAGATAACAGCCATATTCTGGTGAAGGCAGGAGAGGAGAGATGATGCTGAGAGCCTGGTAGATTGAAGCTGTGCTGCTCTAGGTTTCTAAACTGCTGTTCCTCAAATACATCAGGAGTTGGCTGTATCAGAGTATGCAAACCAGAAATATCACTCCTAATAAGCCATCTCTTATTAGTGATCCACACAATTCTGGATATTTGCTTTTCAGAGAGATGTAACGTGTGACCCAGGGCTATAAAACACTGAACTCAGCAAGCTGTTCTTTGCCTGACAACCAGGTAGTGATTAACTTAAATGATGCCTTTCTACACAGAGTATTTCAGTGTCTAATGAACTTCTGGGTAATACTGATTGCAATCAGTTCTCTGTCCAAACTTCACACCATGATGGCTTTTTCCTCTGCAAAACAATCCAGAGACTTTAGGCATACATCTTCTGCCAAGTGTCCAATGAATATTAATCTACTCGTAATAAACTGTCTTATGAATAATTCCCATTTCACAAAATGAGTGAGTTTCAGATATTACAAAGTTAAATGAACCATTAGTGATGTATCTCTTGTAAATATTGCCATTTATTGGGTGATGTTTCAGAGTTTTGTCGCATACTTTTATTCCTTCATTTATGAATGTTTTATGAAGAATCTTTAACTTTTGTTCCTTATCTCTCTCTTTATTGTCTCTATTGAAATGTTAGATGGATTTGTGTTAGATTAGTGGCTATGGCCCATTTCTAAGCATGGAAAGGACTGAAATGCCACCGTGCAGTGAAGAACAGGAGGCAGGAGGTGACAAATGAGCTCTATAACATGAGGACAAAGGATGCTTGTGTTCAGTTTTTGGCTCTTAAATTATCTACCTTACCCAGGGCAGGACTTTTAGCCTCATGCAGCTACTCACTGTATAAAACAAGGATGTTATTCCCTATTTTCCTTAAAGATTTTCTTCTTGATGAGAATAATTGAGCACCTTTCTATGTGACTGTGCCACTTAGCTCAGGGGACTAAGTTCTGTCACCTGATTTTAAGAACAAACTTCTCAAAGCTTTACCAAAATCAGTTTAGATAAGTGAAAAATAAAATAAATGAAAGCTTCTCCAGCTGTGTCCTCAGGTGGTGACTTAGGCAGGTCTGACAGAAAGGGGCAGTGCAATTTCTGCTCAGGTCTCCTTGGGTGCCATCAACTGTTACATCTGCCAAGCCTCAGGAATCAAAAGCAGAGCACAGGGTTCCTTCCACAGTAATGGCCTCATCTTGTGAGATCCCTCCTTGCATGGGACACTTCTGTCCTTCACCTGAGTGCTGTGAACTGCAGAAGGTCTCTGCAAGATGCCCTGTCATGACTTATCTCCATCACCTCTTCAGCCACTGCCCTGGTGACAAAGGAGGAAATCAATCCACTGATTTTTTTTTTGAAGCCATTGTCTAATTTTAAACAAATCAATACTATCTTCATAACACTGTTTTCCCATTCTTTGAAATGTGAATAACACAGTTCTGTAGGTGGTCAGACAGGCAAGATGAGGACTTGTGACTTTGGAAATCACAAACCACTCAAACTATGTGAGCTTAATTATTAATCACCAAAACTGCAGTGCAAAACTCCTTAAACTGCTTCTTTCAAAACAGAATGGTCTTGAAACTGTGGAAAAAGCAATTTAAAGGAAATATTTATAGCAGTTAAATGATTTATTCCCTAGAAACCACTCTCAGCTTGACTTTTAGGAAGCTCTCAGTTTAAAAAAAAAATTGCTTTAAACCATGCAAAATTTTCAAGCAGACAATAAAGTCCTAACAACAGTGGCCTACTTTAATCTGCAGTTTAAGGCATATTAAAAAGCTAGACTGTTTTTAAAGCTTTCAAAGCTGCTGTTTTGCCTGATTATGGGAATATCTTCATAACTGCTGGAACTCACCCATTGACTTTGGGCAGGAGTGTTGATCTACATGTGGAGGAGCAAACGGGGGAGAAAAGGCACTGGGGTTTTTTGGTTTGCATCCTCTAACACGGGGCTGGGAGAGAGTGAGAGTGTTCTCCTTGAGTGAACACCCCTCAGAAGTGCTGCTTGGTCAGCAAGTTGTCTGCCTGTGAAAGGCTACCTGTGATTTCCAGCGTGTTATTCACACAACTGGTGGTTCAGACTCACTGAGCACCTCAGACTAATGGGGAGTCAGCTGTAGAGCAGGCATGAATCCATTTCCTCTGGGAAATGAGGTGAGACACGAATCTCTCGGCTCCCAGACCTCGAATGGTTAAAGAATTCAGCTGCAGAGACAGCCAAGGCTCACTTCTGAATGACACCACCCTGCAATGCTCTTCTGAGGCTCTGCTCCTCTCCCTGCCACTGCCACAAGGATTGCAGAGTAGATAATAGAGCCGTTTGTAAATGAAACAAAATCCATTATTCTAACACCTCAATTTGTTTCCTTTTTTCCACTTTGGGTTAATTTGGACCAGACCTTTTTCCTTCACCCTTCATAGCCCATCTCTCAGCCCAGTGCTTGCTTTTTGCCAGCTCCTCCCCTCTGCGTGGGTGCCCCTGGGTGCCAGGCTCAGGGACAGGGGTGTGGGTCAGCCCCAGCTGCATTTCTCTGAGCTCTGCTGTGTGGTCTCCTCACACATCTGCCTGCATCCAATAGTCCTGTTTCCATCCTGATTTGGATGAAAGTTGCTCCAAGACAACTCTTTGTAAAGAGATGTAGGATCTCTTTGAAACCAAAGTATTTCATGGTTCTGTGGCATGGTTCCCTCTCTGCTGTCATAGAATCATCTAATGGTTTGTGTTGGAAGAGACCTTTACAGCTCATCTAATCCAGCCCTCTGCACTGAGCAGGGTGCTCAGAGCCCCGGCCAACCTCCCCTGGGATGGTGCCAGGGATGGGGCAGTGACCACCTCTCTGGGCAGCCTGGGCCAGGGGCTCAGCACCCTCAGCAGCAAACATTTCTTCCTTCTCTCTAGTCTAAATCTCCTTCTTTTAGTTTAAACCATCCCCCTTGTGCCATCACAACAGACCCTGCTCAAAAGTGTCTCCCCAGCATTCTAACAACCCCCTGGCAGCCCCCAGCAGGTCTCCCCAGCTGGAGCCTTCTCCTCTCAGCTGCCCCAGCCCAACTCTCTCCTGCTGGGCTCCCAGCAGAGGGGTTCCCCCTTCGGGGCATTGCTGGGGCTCCTCTGGGACCACCCCAACAGCTCCTGGCTTGTTGTGGTCCTACATCTGGAGGGGTGATGGTGCTCAGGACAGACTGCTCCTGCTGTGTGGTGACTGGGGTGCTGGACAGCTTTTATCTGCAGCCCCAGAGTCTCAGTTTGGGCAACTGCAGCCTGAAGGTGTTTCCTTCCCATTTTTAGCCTGGTGATTAGTAGCTCTGTTTTCTGTAGGAGGTGGCAGCTTATTTCTTCTGTGCTGTCTCTGTAGCTTCAGGTATCCTTTTAACCTGCACAAGGACCTGCAAGGAGAAGACCCTCACCAGTCTGTACATGCAGGCAAATTGGTCATGTGTTACTGGAGAAGTCCTGTGCTTGGGAGAGGTATTTAACAGCACGTTAGAGCTCTGGCCACGTCCCATCCTGGCATGGCCGCACTCAGGCAGGATGGATGCATGTGTGCATGGGGCTGGGCAGGTCGGGAAGGGGCAGAGCTGGTTTGTGGAGAAGATCATTCCACTTTGTTCTTTTGTAGGAAATTAATTAGGCTGCTCTCGGGAGCTCAGCAGCAGCAGGTTGCCATGTTCTCCTGCATGTGGGTGTAGTCCTGAAGGTTTTCTGCATCTTTTAATTACTAGTCGTGAGTGATGCAAAGCCCTGTGGAGAGAGATGCCTTTGGAGGAAAATATTAATCCTATCTGGATGGGAGGCTGTGGGGAATATTCCCAGCTAGGAGCCTGCAGGCAAACCTGCTTGAAAGTCTCGGGGAGGAATAAAATCAGAAGGAACAATTCCACAGGTTGAATCAACGTTACAACAGCAGTGTGGGTACACACATTATGGTTTTAATTTTAACAGTCTTCTCCAATCTGGCTACCACAGAGAGGGCTTCAGAGAGCCTTTAACACTGCCAATATTTTTATTTTTTTCTCCCCTAAAAGCATCCTTTCATGTGTTCCCTTCTGAAAAAGAATCTTCTTGCTTTCACGTGGCTAATCTGGTTCCTTACACAGAATTTAGAGGTTTATTGCTTAAGAACAGAAAACATCTCGTCCATACACGAGCTGTGTTTCATCCCTCAACTGTCACCAGAGAAAAGCCCAGACCTTAATTAATATTTCCATTGGATGCTGCCTGTGTGGCATCTCCCAGGACAGATTTTTTTCAATAGCTTGTAGTACGATGCTGCTAAGGTCTATTTAGAGTCTTTTTTTTTTTGCTGAGTGAGAAATACTGGGTACGAGCCACAATCTTTATTTATATATTTTGATATAAAATGGAAAAAAAAAAAATCCAAACAACAACAAACAATTTTTCACGTTGGCTTCAGCAGAGGGAACATCACTTTGTCAACGTCCAGGATGGTAGTTCTGCAGGCTTAGCTGTAATGGGAAGCCAGAAATAGCTGAGAAGCACTTGGCTTAAACCAATCCCTACAAACCTCTCTCTTCATGTGGATTTATTCAGTCTGGTGGAGGAACCTCAGTCTTTATCCTACACTTGATGCACAGCTCCTGCTCCATTTGGTGGGCAAATAAATCATCTCCTGTACTTTGGGATATTTCCTTTAAAAATGGCCTGGGAACACTTGGGGGTTTGTTTTGTTTGGTAACTCCAAAACCAGAACAATTTAAATGTTCCTTCTCCCCAGGAGCTCTGTGCTCTGGTGGTCGTGTTATTATGTCAGGCTGATGCTTTTCAAAAGCTGATTGTGCTTAGCAGGGTTTGGATGAGATGGGAAACGGGCTGTAGTCAGCCAAAGGTGTTCAGACACTTTCTGGTGGGAGAAAAAGGGACTAACAGGAGCAGTGGCACCAGTTCATGCATTGATTTGGGACTTTCCAGCACCAGAAGAAAAATCCAGCACTTAATTCTGCCCTAAAGTGGAGAAATACCCAAAGCATTGTGAATAGTTTATCTGGAGCTTTGGAGCAATGCACTGAAAGCAGCATCAAGTCATAATAATCCTTCCCTATGATCTCCAGCAGATTGCTGGTTAGAACAGTGTTTATTGCCTGTAATGTTACCTGTGAAGTTGTGCAGTCTCTGGCAAACCCTAAATGTCACGAAGATTGTTTAAATGAGATTTTTGAACAGCATTTACTGCTCAAAAGAAAGCAGCCAACTTTCTTCTTCTCTGACAATCTGTAGATGGTATTTGTCCAATTGTGGACAGAAAGTTCTCCATCTAATTTTCATTCTGAGGACGGGCATTAGTGAATAAAAGAGGCAAACAAAAATATCTAATAGCCTGTAATAACTCATCATGGCAACTCCTAAGTCGTGTTCCTGTGGCATTGAGGCTGGCACTGAGGGTGCACAAATGTTTTCTTCCAGCTGAGGGTCTGAGTAACCCTGAGTATTTTATTTTGTTGATGAAGACAAATTGTTCCAGTGCTCAGTTGCATGAGGTTAATGTCTGAGTGTGTTTCCTGAGGAGTATGATGATAAATTAAATGGGTTGGTGTTTGGCACACGCCTGTGCAGCTGATCAGCACAAGGTTTCAGGGTAACACAGGAGTTATGTTCCTCTCAAGATATCCTCTGTTGTTGCCATCACCTCTGCTGGTTTTTTTCCCACTCCAAGTCCAGTTGGAGGATTCTGATCCTTCTACCTTTGCTTTCACCTCTTCCCTGCAGAAATTTAGCTGACTTTCAATGTTCAGCTAAAGGGTTTGGGAAAAATCCAGTTCTGCCCAACTTGAGTTTCGTCGTGTAAGAAACATTCATTTGTGAGATGGTTTAAAACTTATTTTTCTTTCAGCTGAGCTTCTTTATTCCCTTTTTCTTTTCAGTGTTGGCTTTCCTTCACCCTACTGTCCTCAGTTACTTTTAAATAGCCATCTTTCTCTCCCCTTGGCTTCACTCACCCTTCTTCCCATGTCTTGCTTTCTTCTTGATGATTTTCCACCAGTCTTCTCCCTCTGCTTATTCTTGATATTACTTTCTTCACGTTTCCATTTGGTGTTTATTTTCTTAGCATTGCTTTCTGGACACACACTTTAAAAAGTCTTGATGGGAGGGGCACCAGGGTGGAGGGAGGTGATTGGTGCAAGGTCACATCCACTCCCTGTTTTCCCTCTGACTTTGGCTGCTGTGGATTCAGAGATGCCTTCCATACCCTTGCAGTCAGCTCCAGGTTTTGGTCCCACATGAATATGGCTAAATTCCCATGTTAATCTTGCTGGGGATGTGACTTCTTCAGCCTCTCAGGCTCTTGTTGGGTCAGTTACAGGAGGGTGAACCTGGTGATGCTCATCTGCATTGGTCAGGCACTGGCTGGATGTTGATAGAAATTTTTCTGCTAATCTCATCTCACTAATTCTGTATTATCAAAAGGAGAGAGAGGAGAAAAAAGTGAATCAGAATGTGTTTGACTCAATGTCTGTTCTGCCTGCAAATGGAGCTTGACCATCTATGGAAGAAATGTGATCTATTTAGCTTCATATTTCAGCCTTCTCCAGCTTCAACTAGTACAGCAGTAATGAATCACTGACCCTAGAAAAATATCACTGATTTGATTAATTAGCACTTAAAAGAACTCTTCAGAAAGGGAACTTTCAAAGGTTGGAAATAATGTTGGTATTTTTGTCCTTTCATTAGCTGGGATCCTAAGGAAAATTCTGACATGATTTCTCTGGGGATTACTTTCCAGTGGGTGCAGAGAAACCCCCAACTCAGCCACCTTTGCAGAAATAGTTCCATGCATAGATCAGAAGGGAAATTCAAAGAGAAGATTTCCTTTGAGTTGGAATTTCCCTTTAAAATTAACTTTTTTTTAAATTTAGAAAGCATGGAATCTGTTCAGCCTGGATAATGTATACTTCCTTTTATCCATACCTATGGTATTAAATCACATTTCCCTGCTTCCAACGAGACACATCACCCTCTGGCACTTCCTTATCCTTCAGCCACACAGCTCCATGATGAGGGAAAGGCACATTCTCCAGTCCTCTGCACGAGCTGCTCCTGTGGGGCATCTGGTGATGCTCAAAACTTCCTGTGAGGTGGGTGAGAACCTCTGCCCAGTGGCACAACTCCTGAGAGCTGACCATTGCTCCTGCAGGTGATCATCTCTCTCCTGTGTTGCTGACCTATCAAACTTGCTTGCTCTGGAGACTCCCCAGAGTCTCATCCATGGACCAGATGAACTATTAGTGAGTTAGAAAGAGATGGAACCTTTGCTTGTGGTACAGGGAGTGCAAAGCCTTGCGTGTGGCCAAGGGATGGTGGAGGAATGTCTGGGCAGGGAAGCTCAGCAGATTCCTGGAGGTCTTCTGACTGGTCAAAGCTCTCCCAACAAAGCCACGGTGCTGGTGTCTGTGGAGCAGCGTTCTAAGGGTCACACTCAGGTGGCAGTTTTGGGGGGAGCAAAGAGCTTGTCTCTGCTGACTACCTTGAAAGGTGGTCTGGGTCAGAAGTAGCCTCGCTGTGACCTGGGCAAGGACAGTGTAAAGAATAATGAAAACTGGGCAAACTCCAGGGGAATGAGAGAAAATCCCAACGTCCCCCTGCTGCTCTGCTCCCTCCCCCAGCCACTGTTCTCTCCTCTCCCATCCCTGCATTTCATGACTTGATTTTCCCCAGCTCTTTCCACTGGACCTGACTTGGGCTGTAGCCAATTTCTTATCTTCATGTTGACACAGAAAACAATATTGACCAGCTGAGATCCCTCAAAGCACTCTGAGCCATTTTGTGCCCTTTTATCAAGATTACTGTTTTGAAAGTGATCTTTATTCCTTTTTTTTGTGCTTCCTAGTAGACCCAAGCAGAATTTTAAAGAGGCTGGTGTGAAATGCCAGCACGGGTCTGGCACTGGGAGGTCCCCTGGGCTATGCTCCCGTGCTGCTGGAGGCACCTTCCTAAGACCTGGGAAGTGGGTCCCAGTTTCCTTTGAGAACTGGGGGGCTGGGGAGGGGGGTGGGCTCCAGATAAACTTAGTCTGAACAGGACCTGAAACACGAGGGGTGGTGTCTGAACTGCCAGCCAACTGGTGTTGACTGGTTGCCCTCGATGAGAGCTGGTGAAGCACAGGGCTGGGTTTGGGTCTGATCATCTCCAGGGCAGCAGCCAGGGAGGGACAAGCTGAGCAGCTGGGCACGGGGAGTGTCCTCAGGCCAGACTGAGGGCTGGTGTCTGCCCCTTAGAGTCCAAGAAGCACACAAATGGTCCTGGGCTGACTGATGTCCATGGATTTAATGAAACCTGTTCACCCAAAGAATTCAGTTTCCCAAAGCTCCTGCCTCTGCCTGCTGGGCAAAGGTGCTGGCAGGGAAAGGAGATTTCACTTCCATCCCCTTTAGGAAGGGGCACGTTGTGCAGTGATTTACAGTTTAATCCCCAAACAAGTCACAGTATTATCTTCACATGAGGTGGTGTTATTACATGTTAATTAAATTAATTGAAATATGTTAACTAGTGATTAGTGCAATGCTCCTTAATTGGCTCGGCAGCATTACAGAGCAGGGAATAAAGGGACAGACCCATCTCACCAGTCACTCCCACCTCTGGGCTCTGAGCTCTGCTGGTGCTGCTCCTCACCCGAGGGTTTGGATGGAGGAGGAAGGATGGGGCTGGTCCCAGGTTGGGGCTGTGAACAGAGGTGACCCGAGCAGGGGGGTGGAGGGTCCTCCTGCAGGGGAGGAGTGGCTTCCATGGGCAGAGGTTGCTCCAGAAGTTATCTTGTTCAAACAGTTTTTGTGCTCCACAAGGGCATGAGTATTTCTGGCTTGTGTCAGCAGGACTGGGGCAGGGATGGTGGCACTGAGGAGGTCACCCCTCAAATCCTGGGGTCAGTTTTGGGCCCCTCACTCCAAGAAGGACCTTGAGGGGCTGGAGCATGGCCAGAGAAGGGCAACGAAGCTGCTGGGGAAGGGTCTAGAGGCCAAGTGTGGGGAGGAGCAGCTGAGGGAGCTGGGGGTGCTGAGCCTGGAGCAAAGGAGGCTCAGGGGAGACCTTCTGGCTCTGCACAGCTCCTGACAGGAGCCTGGAGCCGGGGGGGGGTCGGGCTCTGCTCCCAAGGGCAAAGCGATAGGACCAGAGGAAACAACCTGAAGTTGCCC
>NW_008602499.1:0-15322 GCF_000691845.1 Merops nubicus | reverse complement strand
TGCTGGGGGCTGGTGCTGCTTGCCCAGGACTCGCAGCCAGCTCCAGCTCCAGCTCAGCCCTGGCAGTGGCTCCCAGCACAGGCTTGTTGTCATCTGTTGTGACTAGCAGTTTGATGGGATCTGATGATTTGGCAGCTCTTCCTGGGAAGATCCCAGCACAAGTCTGCACTGGTTAGGGTGATTACTTAACACTGAGTGACATTTTTGTTTAATTGTTATTCTGCTCTATTTTTTTGGTGCTTACAGCAGGGAGATGGATCTGAAAGAGAAACCATGTACAGGAACATATTGCAAATAATTTCCTCCCCTCGAAACAAAATTTGTCAGCCCAAGAAGATGTTTCAGACACCTGCCTACAGGCAGAGGGTGGGGGTGAACCCTGCTCCTCCCCAGGGCTGCCTGGGGGGGCTGGGGGGACAGGTTGGGGGGCCGGTTTTTGTCTGCAGCCTGGGTTGGTCTGGCAAACACCCCACTCCTGTGGGACTCCCAGTGGCTGGGGACAGACCTGTACTGGGAGAATCTTCTGTTGGGGGTGAGCTCTTCAGGTCATCCAGCTGAGGCAGCCAGATGTGCATCTGTAACCAGGCAGCAAAGCCTCCAAGGGCAGTGTGTGCCTGTGACTGTACCTGAGGCAAACCTTGAGACCTGCTGTGCCTGGAACAGGAGCTGGAGCAAGCAGGAAGCTGCAGGTAGGTGACCAAGAAAAGGAGATGGAGCAGGCCCAGAACTGTGTCAGGGTCTCCTGCTCTGGAGAGATCCCAAACCCCCCTGGCTGTGACCCTGGGCACCCTGCTGTGGGTGAGCTGCTGGAGCAGGGGGTGGGATGAGGTGATCTCCAGAGGTCCCTTCCCACCCTCAACGTGCTGGGATTATGATTCATTCACTTACAGAATGTGTTCCAGCTTCCCTGGGCTCATACCCAAATGAAAGAATAGATGGTTTTCTTACTACTCATTTGGCTGCAAAAGGAATTAATACTCTCATTTTCCCTTGTGGTGAGTACACTCATTTCACCTTGTTCTGGTGCTGTTCATACAGAAAAGTATTCTTCTAGTGGCTCAAAAGCAGAACACCTCTCACAAGCCCTGCACAAAGAGACAGCTCAGTCATACAAGCTGTGATATTAGATGTCTTGACCCTCTTAAAGTTCTCCAGTTTAACTGTGAACATTTGTCATAGGAACCAGGACATTTTTAGGAGAGCAAATGTCCCCTCAGGGGCTGGTTGGCTTTGGGGACTCAGGAGGGTCTGCAGCTGCTGAGGTGAGGGTGGAATAAGTGCCAGGGGGGTCTGGCACACTGGGGGTGCCCAGGTGATGCTGTTCTGTGTTCTGGCATGTCTGGTGCCCTTGGGTGGCTGGGGCTTGTCTCCTCATGGAGCTCTGGCCAGAAGGACACATGTGTCAGCTCATTGAAGAGAAGCTTCAAATGGGGCTCAGCAATGTTGGTCAGTCTGTAAGGCTGCAGCACTGAAAGGGACCAGCTGGAAACTGGATCTCCAGCTGCATCAGAAGATCTGCTTTATTTTGGGGTTACATCTGAGCTGGTAGCTGGAATCCTCCCCCATAGCTGCGGGGCAACTCAGGCATTGCTACTAATGAAGTTGCAACAGAAGATGGGTAGAGTCTGGGAAGAGAGGGAGGATGTGTGTTTATTCAGAGGCAGTTTGCTTGTGATTAGGAGGGGCACAAAGCTCCTGGAGAAGTTTGGATGCTCTCACAGAGGCAGCACGCTCCTCTTTGCTGTCATGCTGGATCAAGGCACAGTCTCCTTCCTTCCCTTTGAACTCTGATGATCTCAGAGTCTGGCCCTGGTAGAAACCAGTTGAAAAACATCATAGAAAAAAAAAGCCTCTTTATGAAGAAGAGAGAAAACCAAGATGATTTTTCAGCCTTTCTTCTGTGTGCAGAGCCACAGAGGGAGCAGCACCTCCATGGGGCTGTGTAAGCATCACTGCCAGAGGCACCAGCACCCCTCCTCTGGCCATGAGCCCCCCAGCCAGGGGACAGCACTCTGCTGGGACACCAGGCTGGGTAGCTCCACTGCTCACAGGAGTGAGTGCTGCACACCAGCAAGCTGCCAAATGGCAGTGCCCTGATGTGAGGCATCTAAAGACTCATCAGGCACATCAGGGTTGGCTTTTTTTGCTCTAGGAAATAGCCAATTGCTTTTAAATTAATGGTTTGGAAGACTCTTAGTAGATAAAAAACCCCCAAACAGCAAATCTTGGTGGATTTGTTTGATGTGTGAAGTGCCTGGAGGGAAGTTTGGAGGAGCAGAGTCCCCTGGTGTAGAGCACAGTGCCAATGCTCCATCACGGGTGCTGTCCCCCCTTGCTCCATGGGTGGACTCTGGGCCCATGTTGGTGCCCACTGAGTGGGTGGAGAGGTGCCAGTGGCTCAGGGGAGCTCGTGGGAAACCCTCCTGCTCTCCTCCATCCCATCCCATTCCCATTTTGGGAAGCCATGAGGAATGCCACCTTTCCCCTGGAACTGCCCATCCCAGCACATCTCATTGCTACAAAGCAAGCAGTGAAAAGAGAATATATGTTTTTGAAAAGCCTGCTGGTATTGCTGTTCAACAAACAATAACAACGCAATCAGAGCCATCAAACCTTCAAGTACTGCCAAATAATTTCTGGAAGAAGAAAGCACAAGATGTTCTGGGCTTCTGGCAGGTTTTGCTGCAGAAACTGAGATAACTGGGGAGTTTGCTGGTGTGTTCATGGGGCTGGTTTTAAGTGGGGCTGTGTGAAATGCCCCATGTCCCTGCCATGGCATCGGTGGGGATTTTTTCCCCATTGCTGGACACGTTGAGGGTTTTCTCTTCCATCTCTTCACAGTCATACTCAGCCCTTACACAAACCCCTGCATGCTCCAGCAGTGCAGCATCACCAGCCAGCATCCTGCTCAGGGTGAGTTTGAGCTTTACTTAGGCTGGGGAGGTCAAGAAACTCCATTGCTGGTAAAATCTCAGATTTGAGGAACCAAACCCAGTTGTGGTTAAATACTTGGGTGTCTGTTATCTCCTGGAGAATGAAAAAGAGACAGCTAAAAGACTTTGGTAATGGGACCAAACTACTAAATAGAAGGTTTTTAATTTTTTCTAAGGTTTATAATGTGGAGATGAAAATAAAATAAGGCCCCAGGGGTGCAGTGTGAGCTGGGCTGCTGAAACTCAAGCTGAGGAGAGTCTGAAAGCCTCGTAACTCATGGGGTCCCACTGAGGGACATCTGCTTGGACCAGAGGAAACACTGACAGGCTTAAAGTAAAATAAGAAAATGATATAGGAGAATAATACTAAAAACCAGAGGGATTGTGGAGGAGTGTGCAAGTAGCACTGAGATTTGAGAAATGTCTAAGACCCAGGTTATTAAATCTCTACCACTCAGAGTGCTCAGATGTGCAGGACCTGGTTGGGTACCAGTTGCATCCAGGACATCTCTTCAGTGGGGGTCTCAGCCAGGCTTCCAAGGGCTGAGGGCATTGGCAGCAGGGAGCAGAGCTCAGCAGCAATCTCTGGTCAAGCTCTTGGCAGGGAGGACTCTAGTTCAGATGCTGGCTCATGTTGGACACGGCTGAGGGATGAGCCTTGTCTAACAGTGGCTGCATTTCATGGGCAGGGGGCTGGTGGGGCTTTTATGTAGTTTTAATTTATTAGTGACAAAGCTTCAGTTAGCCCAGAGAAAACTTCATTTAGGGTTAGTGGCTTCTTGACTGGACATGTTACACAGGGGCAAGAGGCTGGGGCCAGACTCTGCTCAGTGGTGCCCAGAGACAGGACAAGGGGCAACGGGCACCAACTGGAACCCAGGAGGTGTCAACTGAGCAGCCGGAGAAACTTCTTTGGGGTGAGGGTGGAGCCTGGAGCAGCTGCCCAGAGAGGCTGGGGGGTCTCCTGCTCTGGAGAGATCCCAAACCCTCCTGGCTGTGACCCTGGGCACCCTGCTGGGGGTGAGCTGCTGGAGCAGGGGTGGGATGAGATGATCTCCAGAGGTCCCTTCTACTCCCACCATGCTGGGGTTCTGGGGTTCTCCACCTGGTGAGAAACTTTTTGAGTTCTTCTGGCTTATTACTATAAATATGGAAGGATCTTCAGTGGGAAGGCTTAGGAGAGGACAGGAGAGAGTTAATCAGGTCATTATCTAAGTGGATAATGAATTCTTCAGGAATGGCATTAAGCCCTCCTGATCAGCTAACTGTGTGGATACAAAGGTTGCCCATGCTGCTTAGGAATATTTGTATTTGGGGTTTTTTTTCCCCTTAGGAACTTCTTGGGGAATCCATCTCAGCTCCTTCTACCATACCCCCCTTGCCCCTGCATGGTCTAACAGGCTCTTTGTGTCTTGAGTTTCCTGTGAAGGAGCCCAGGAAGAACTTGGGAAGGACTTGGGGGGGGAAAGGAAAGAAAACCTCCAAAACACCCAACCCCAAGCAAACACAGAAAAGATTGTGCTGAGCTCAGGGACCTTCCCCTTCCCTTTTATGAGAAATCAGGACAAGAGACACACAGAACTCAATTCCCAAGAAGAAAAGCCGTGGAAGATGTAATTGGCATCCACCAGCAGGACCCTCTTGGGTTGATTACTTTTCCCCTTTAGGAGCTTGCTTGTCAGCTGAGCTTGGCTTTCATTAAAGCACTTCTTTTCCTTTCAATTTTCATCTGCTCAAAAACATCCTCAAAAGAAACTTTGGGGTTTTTCTTCTTCCCTCTCCCCCCTCCCTAGCAGAACGGTGCTACCAGTAGTTGCTGGAGCTATTTTTAAATTAAACAGCACAGGAATTTTCTAATAAGAGAGGATTTCAGTTGTTATTAGTCTCCTGTAAAGCCCAAGCCTGAAGCAGACAGTTCCCCCACCTCCAGCTCTCCTTTTGGGGAAGAAAGGCACAAATCTGGTGTGCCAGGCACTGGGCTCTTTGGGGTTTTGGTGTGGGGTTTTTTTCTTACTATAATTTTCCTTTTGTCTTAAATTTGGAGTCCTTGAGGTGTCTGGAGAATTCAGCTGCTTTATTGAGCAGTAAGAGGGTTTTGGTATTTTTATTTAATGAGCAATACCAAGAAGGCTAGATGTGTATTCCTTCCCAAAACCTGCCTTACCTGAGCTTTTTTTGAAGTTGCTTAAAATTCTTCCCTCTGTCCCTGTCCCTCTTTCCATTTTCTTATGAAAACTCAAGATCATATCCATTTGTACATGAGAAACGTCTTTTCTTGTCCTACAGGAGCAAAAAATAGTTATCTGGGGTTCTCTATCCATGACTTTTCTTTAAAACATACTTGAAGGTTTTCTAAGAGCTAATATGAAGTTAGGAAAGTGTCATTAGGGATGAAATAACATTATTATTTTCGTGAAAGGTACTTATTTTGAATGCAATAATTATTAGTTTAATGATAACAATTAGCTAGAAATACTTTAGGCCAAAAATGTATTTATTTTAGGTAAGCTGGATGAATATTTATAATTTACCTGGCAGAACAGAAGTGTTGAGAAGCCAAAGAACAGAAATCTGAGATATTGCCACTAAGATTGCAGGAAAGTAGATGTGCTCCAGGGGAAGGATAAAAGATGATACAACAAAGCCCATTGTTGTTGTTTTAAGAGCTCTGATCATGTTTAGCAGAGGGGAAAAAACCCTGTAAATGATTTTATGAAAGATGAACCAGCCAGATAGCTTGTCTAATTGTATTAACAAAGGAAATATCCACGTGTAACCCCACCCAGTGCAAAATCAGGGCTGGTGGGTGGTTGGGAGGTGAGAACCTGCAGCATTATTTTTGCAGTGGTGTAATGGGCCATTTTTTCCTTAAGATATTAAAACAGCCAAGGAAAAATGACTAGAGAATAAGAGAAATCAGAGAGGTGGCTATGGCAGGAGTCACCACTGGCTGTCAGAACAAACCCAGTGGGTATTTATGGACTGGAGGGCGTGTGATGAGGACTCCAGGTCTCCTGGTGTAGTCACCAGCCCAAAACATCAGTTCACTTGTCCTGGTTCATCCTGCAATGTCAGGTGACATGGTACCTGAGCTTTGTGCTTTCACAGGGCTGAGTTTCCACCTGAGCAGGAGGAGAAACTTCTCTGCTGGGAGGGTGGAGCCTGGAGCAGCTGCCCAGAGAGGCTGTGGAGTCTCCTGCTCTGGAGAGATCCCAAACCCTCCTGGCTGTGACCCTGGGCACCCTGCTGGGGGTGAGCTGCTGGAGCAGGGGTGGGTTGAGATGATCTCCAGGGGTCCCTTCCCACCCCACCACGCTGGATTCTGGGAATTTCAGCCACTCTGAGCACACAAGTGAGCAGCAGAAGCTGTGTTAAGGTGTGATCCTGTGAGATCTTCCAAAGCAGGAGCTGGTTCTGGGTTCGGAGGACGTCTCAGGGTGCTCTCAGAAGCACTCTTGTGTTCTGCCCACCTTGCAGCTCTGCAGCAGTTTTTCCTTCTGCACCTGAAATCTGACTTTGGCATCTACAATGAATCCATCTGCAAAGGAAGCCAAGTGAAGAAGGTTCTTGATGTCAGCTCGTAGCCTGTAGGAAAACTCATTAAGAGAGGAGCCGCTTCACAGACTGCTTTGAAAACAGAAGTTCTTGCAGGAGGAATGATATTAATCAACAAAATGATTTCTTCTAGCAGCAAACAAACCACAAATCGGGCTTGTGACACGGGTGACATCTGGTGAAGGAGCACCAGTTGGGAATATTGCCTTGTTCCAAGTGCAGCCACCCAGGCCCTGGGAGCTCTTTGAGGAGCGTTCCTTCCTCCGAGCGCTGCGTGGGGAGAGGCAGGCAGGGATCAGAGGAGTCTCCTGCTGTAAGGAGGAGAAGAAGGCAAGGAAGAAAATGCTGCTTGCCTCTGCCCTCAGGTGTTCCCTTTTAACACTGGAGGTGTTGTCCTCTTCGGCTGAGGAGAACATAAATAAGTCATGGTGTTGGTAATGCTCAGCCCAACTGCACAGCTTAGAGAGCTCTCCAGAGAGACAAGAGCATCTCTTTACCTTCTGTGGACAGAGGTAAAATACCAGCCCTTGAAGGGCTTTTTTGTTTTCTTGTGGTTTTTTTTGTGTGTATGGTTTTTTTTTATTGATCAAAGTGCCAGGGGAAGAAAGGGGAGATGAACTCCAAAGGCTCGCTGAAAAACAACAACAACAAACTAACCCACAAAAAAGTATTTTAAGACATTTGAAATCGGTGGAATCAGCTCAAGCATCTCAGGGGAGGAAAAACAGACCTGGAAAGCAAAGGTAAAAGCAAAGCCCTGAGGGTGGGAAGGAGAGGGTTAAAAACCTCTCTCCCTACCCTGGGGGCTATAGGGTCATATTCACCTGCCCATGGCTCTCTGCAAGCTGGCAGGAGCCTCAGGGGTTCTTCAAGCTGGAAATCCATGTCTGGCTGCTTTACCAGATGATTTAACAGTACATGCAGGTTTTAGAGTCAAGGAATGGGTTGGGTTGGAAGGGATCTTAAAGATCATCTCACTGCCACCCCCCTGCCGTGGGCAGGGACACCTCCCACTGAACCATGTTGTTCAAAGCCCCAGCCTGGCCTTGAACACCTCCAGGGATGAAGCATCCACAACCTCCCTGAGCAACCTATGCCGGTGTCTCACCAACCTCATAGAGAAGAACTTTTTCCTAATTTCTAATCTAAATCTACCCTTTTCTAGTTTGAAGCCATTACCTCTTGTCCTGTTACTTCAAATCCTGGAGACTCCACAGCCTCTCTGGGCAGCTGCTCCAGGCTCCACCCTCCCAGGGAAAAGGTTTTTCCTCAGGGATTGTTTGAGGAAGGGACTCAGTGAGGAGCCAGCAGCCCCTGCAGGGTGGAGGAGTGGGGCTGGGAGCAGTTGTCCTCTCTTCAGGAGCTGCTGTCCAGCTGCACCCCAGCCCCTGCCTCCCCCACCCCTGCAGCAGGGCTGGGAGCAGGATCCAGGGCTGGGCTGGAGTCCCAGCATCTGCTCCCCTGGGGCTCCCTGCTGGAGCTGGGGCAGCTTTGGGCTGTCGCTGTGCATCGTGGTGCTGCTCTGAGCTGCTCACCCCAAGTCCTGGGGGGATGTTCTGACCCCTTCAGGGGGTGGGCCACAACTGCCCCCGTGAGCTGGGGGCTGCTGGAGGCAGCAGGACCGAGTCCTACCCTCGGAGTGAACCTGGGAGATGTGACTGGTGTCTGCCTGCTCTGCATAGCTCTGAGCTGAGCACCTGCTGGAGAAGCTTGGGCTGGGTTTGGCTCTTGGCCAGAGGACTTCCAGGCACTGGAGGTTTCTGGCAGACCACAGACCCCACCTCTTCTCTTGGCTCGAGTGCCTCTTGTGCTCAGCAGCTCAGCCTGCTCAAGACAGCAGCTCTGGGGCAGGGATTTTCATGCAAGCATTTGTTCTGAGGCTGGTTTTGTGTTCGAAGTGAATGGCTGAGCACTTCAGGATGCATGAGGACCAGATGTCTTTCATCCAGGCCTAAGCAGCTTCCAGCAGGCAGTGGCTCCACGGCTGTGAGGAGATCCTGCCTCGCTCCCAAGCTTGTCTGTGGAGGCAGAGAAAGTTCCTGGGGCTGGGGGAGGCAAAATGCAGCATCCAGCCCTGGGCAGGGGCTTGTTTGCAAGGGCTCGTGGCGTGGGGGAGGCAAATTCATGGAATAGTTTTGGTTCTAAGAGATCTTTGAGATCATCCAGTCCAACTGTTAACCCAACACTACCAGGTCCCTCAGCACCACATCTCCACGGCTTGGAGACCCCTCCAGGGGTGGGGACTCCACCCCTGCCCTGGGCAGCCTGGCACAGGGATGGGCAGTGCAGCATCCAGCCCTCCTCCTGTGCTTGCCAGTCGCCGTGCTGAAGGGCAGGAGAAGGGGCTGGGGGTGGGATCAATGGCCTGAGCTGGGGGCCAACTGCAAAGTAAAATCCCCCCCAAAATGGGCAGTTAGGCAGCAGAGCAGGAGGAGCTGCAGTGAGGGGGGACTGGGAGTGCTGGGAGGTGTTCCTCTGGGATGGAGCAGAGCCCATCACAGCCAAGGGACTGACAAGGGACCGGGGGATTTAATGGGGCAGGGATTAAATCTGGAGGTTTCCAGATGGAACCATTAGTTCTGGGTACATTTTTTTGGTAACTTGACACTGATATTTCCATGTTTAGTTCCCAAAATGGTTTTTGGAGATAAATGGGGGTGCTTTTTTTCTGGTGTTCTGTCTCCACCACTGAATCCAGAACAGCAGTGATATTACTAAAGAGCAATAACCCGGGAAGAGGAATAATTAGGTAACAAAAGTGTATTAAGGTTACTACAAGGAGGATAAAGCTCATAAAAGTGTAATTGCTTGGCTGATAAAGTGAAGTCTTAAACTTGCAATGAGTTTTGATACAACCACGTTAACGTGGGGAGGTAAAATGCCTCATTAAGAAGCCAAACCCACCTATTTGTACCTTGGAATAACGTGGGAAGAGCAGAGGTAGCAATGATTTTCCACCTTCTGTGGAGAGCAAGGTGCCCACGACTCCCCCCCCTCCCCTCCTGGATTTTAAATAGCCCGAGTTCAGCACAACCAACTGTCTCCTGTCGCTGCCTTTGCAAAGAGCCCTCCCAAGCCCTTTGTGAAAGTGGCGTGTGGGCTGATGATAATTAGGTGCTCAGGAGAAGTCTGTCCCTGGCAGGAAGCCTTCCTGCCTCCCCACCGCCGGGCTGGGTACAGCAGGAGGGGGGTGGGTGGGTGCAGCACCCCTCCAACACTCCCACCTGGCATCCAGAGCATCGCCAGGGGCACCACGGCCGACCCTGGGAGCCTCCTCCTGGGCTGGGAGGGGACACGAGCATCCTTCAAGGACCAGTGGGCACTGGGCACGCTGGAAACAGCAGCCCCAGGATGAAATATGGTGTGAAATATGGGTGTGAAGGCTTTGTACAAGACCTGATGGGGTGATGGAGTGTTCCAGCCCACGGCCAAGCTGACCCTGTGTTTTGTTACCTGCATTCCAGGGCTGCCCCTCTTTCTCCTGGCACTTCTGAGGCTCAGTGCTGGAATAAAGCAGGTTTCTCATGACTGAGAAGAGCTGTGGGGCTGTGGTGCTGATGCCTGCTGCCTCAGCACTCGATGCAGGGTTGCTCCTGTGTCTTCTCTGGAGATCTGTTCTTTCCTAACCTGGAGCTCAGGCAATCCCAGTGTCTGTGTGGGTCTGCAATGACTTTTACAAAGGTTCCTCTTCTTCCAGCCACAGTATTGAAGTGCTGTGTGGTCTGTGGCAGTGAGGAGAGGCAGTCCTCCTCTTTTTACCTCTCCAGTTTGAGATGCAACTTGCTTTAGAGAGTAAATAACCATGTTGCTGACTCTGTTTTGCTGCACTACGGTGTCTTCTGCCTGCCCTGCTGGTGCCATGGAGTGTGCAGACCTGATCACTGCCCTCCACCTTCTGTTGATAAACCAGCTACTTGTGGGCACCAAAAAAAATGGAATCTATATACTACAAACCCTGCTTTTAGTCTTCCTGCCAGGCAGCTCATCTGCCTATCCATCAAGTGTCTCTTTAGAGCAGTAGGTAGATGTGAGATGGCACCATCTGTTGTTTGCTGGTTTAGGATCCACAGCTTTTTGACCAGCTAGATGTTTCGAGCTTCTTGCACCCATCTTTTGCTGATCCTCACGAAACAGTTAATTTCTAAGCAAGTTATTGTGAGTGAATTCATTGATCTGACTTCACTCAGAACTTGGAAGGCTCAAAACTTTCTTCCTGGCCCACCTGAGGGACGTGAAATGGTTATGAGACATGTGGTGGTGCAGAGGACCAGATGTCCAGGCTTTCAGTGATGGCTGAAGAATGTAAATCAGGAAAGCATCCATCTCCTGGAAAGTTAAAAACCAAGCACCTCTTCTGGGGTGCACCAGCTGCAAAACATCTTCTCTACAAACCCTTAATCCTGAGAATGTGCCTTAGTATGGTGGAGGACTAAGAACACCTCCAGTGATGGAGCATCCACAGCTTCCCTGGGCAACCTGGGCCAGGGTCTCACCACCCCCAGAGTGAAGCTTCATCCTAATATCTAGTCTAAATCTGCCCCCTGCCAGTTTGCAGCAGTTGTCTCTTGTTCTATCCCTACATTCCCTGACAGCATCTTTCCTGGAGGTCATCTTTAAGAACTGAAAGGCCACCAGAAGGTCTCCCTGGAGCCTTCTCCTCTCCAGGCTGAACAACCCAAACTTTCCCAGCCTGAATCTCAGCCTCAGAGAGGTTCCATCTCCCTGATCATCTTTGTGGCCTCCTCTGAACTCAAGCAGGTCGTGTCTTTCTTGCACTGGTGGCCCCAGAGCTGTAGATTGTGCCTTGGGTGTGGTCTCATGAGAGCCACTCAGCAATGCCTACTAGAACCATCTCCTCTGGAAAGCCTGAAGGTCCTTTTTGGGGATGTGGACCAGCAGCAGGACCAGGCTGCCCAGGGCAGTGGTGGAGTCCCCACCCCTGGAGGGGTTTCCAAGCCGTGGAGATGTGGGGTGAGGGACACGGGGCAGTGGTGGACTTGGTAGAGTTTGGTGACTGGTTGGACTCGATGATCTGAGAGGTCTTTTCCAACTTAAAGGCTTCCATGATTGCTTCCTGCTAGAGAGATGGGGAGGTCTCCCAGGAAGCCCCATGTCTCAGGCAGCTCCCACCACCCCCAGGGACTGGAGGAGCTCTGGGAAGGCTGAAGTGCTGCACCACACGTGTGTCCTGCAGGGATTTTCACTGTACTGAAGCTACTGTTTATTTGGCTCCTGAGTCTGTGATTCCTCTGAGTGGAGTTGAAACAGGACTTCATGGAACTTAGCAAAGATCAGGTCAGAGATCAGGTGTCTCATGTAAGAGGTCGTTTTATTTCTGGATGTTTCCCTCACTGTGTTTGCCTCAGGGTCTCTGTTCAGCAGAGGATTCACTTGTGCTCCTGACCCTCTTCCACCCTCCACCACTCCCGTGTAGCTCCTCCTTGGCATGGGCAGTGGCAGCTAAATCCCACCAGAACCTGGAGGAGTTAGGGCTGAATCCCTCTGTCCAGCTGCAAAGGGGCTACCTTGGCAGTCAGAGCTTCAGATGAGCTGCACAGGAGAATGAAAATAACACCAGTGACCCTGCTAGCTAGAGTAAGAGAGGTAAGGACAATCCATCCTCATGCTGCAGGCTAGAGGATGATCATTCTCTGGACCCAGAAGCTCATTTCCCTCCGTGGCATGGTGTTGCACAATGAGGTGCACAGAGGGTTTATTTGATCCATTTCTGAACTATCAGCTGTTTACTGCTGCTGGAAAGCACTGACTAATGCAGCAGAGAAGGATTAACCCAAGGGACAGGCTATTAGTCAGTGCTGTTAGGAGAAAACTCAACAGAGTAATCACCTCACCAGGCCCTTGGTTTGGCCAGGCAGAGGAGCTCCTTGGGGGGGCTGCTGCTCTGTGCTGGAGGAGTGAACCCCCAGGGTGAGTGCCCCCAGAGAAAACCCTGCCCGTGGTCACACTCGCTCTGTCCCACAGCAGGGTGCTCGAGGGTAGCAGAGGAGATGCCCCTCTTGGCCCTGGCCCTTTGGCATGGTGTGGAATGAGGAGTTTAACCCGAGGGGCAGCTGCTGGAGCAGGGAACTGTGAACCCAGACTTGGAAGTGAGCAGGACAGATCTAAACCTTTTTTTTTTCCCTGTGCTCAACTGGCTTCTTGGCTATCTAAAGTCCCCTTTGGGGCATTTGTGGGCTAACACATGCACCAGATGTGAGACTGACCAACTCTCTCTGGAGCCTTTTCCTTCCCCAGAGCACTTTCAAGTGGAAGTTGTGATCGTTGGAAAAAGTCTTGCCCCAAACCCTGCTCAGCAGGGGAAGAGCACAATGGCCACGGGGCTGGGGAGAAGGTCCATGAGATGGGGAGCTGCCCAGAGCTGTGCTCCTTCTCCCTGGAATGTGAGGACACCTCGCCCCTGCCATCATCCCTCATTCCTACTGTTACTCCTCACTCCTACCATCACCCCGTGGCCCTGCTGTTGTCCTTTGTCCCTGCCACCCCCCCTCATCCCTGCTGCCACTGTCACCTCTTGCCTGCCGGGCTGCAGCGTGGGAGTGCTGAGCTTGGACCACGATGAGCCTCTTGAGTGTGGGCTTGTCATAAACCTGCTGCACACAGCCTGGGGAACACCCAAACCCCTCCCCAGCACCAGGGAGGAAGGCAACAATCATCTAGTACTCTTTTCAAGCATAGGAAAAGGAAGTCAAAGCCAAAAAGCAGCTGGTGCTTGTGTGAGCATCCCTCAGCCAGGCTACAACATCTCTGCCAGGTGAAAACTCCTCTGGCCCCCACTGACCCCTATGAGCTGGGGTGTTCTGAAACCACATTAGAGACAGACTTTCCCATCTAATATTAGGAATGAGACAGCTCACTGCTAAGAAATCATAATTATCTTGATCTATTAATCAGCATTTTTGATGGGCTAAATAACAACACCCTCAATCATGCTTTAAATCATAGAATGTATAGAATGCAGAGAATAAAGAGATTATATAGAATAAATAGTTACAGAGCAGCTGGATCTAGGCTGGCCTTTGGTATTTTAATAAGCTGATGTTTACCATGGCTTCAACATGGGGAATAAATTCCTCCAAGAAACAACTTCTTCTGGACCTTAAATAAGAATTAGTCTGGTCCATGCTGCACACAGGTACCTGCCACGAACTGGCAAGGGGGGACACCAACAGGTGCTGAACTTCTCCAGAGTCCCTTCCAGCCTTTTTCCTTCCCAAAATAAATCTTCAGCCACTAGTAAAACTAAAAATTTCTGGTCTGCTGTTATTTTCCATATTTTAGAGGTGAGCCAGTGTGTTTCAAACGTTCTACTCAAGGACCACTGCATTTTGTAGGAAATGACCTCTGGTTGTTTTTCATGTTGTTGTCATTATGCTTCTGTTTCCTTGGTCAGGTACAATGACTAGGAAATGATTTTTGAGTTTAACGAATAGCCAAGCACTAAAACATTCAGAAGTGATCTTCTCTTTATCTGATTTCTGTCACTTTGTAGGTTACTCGATTCTCTATCTCCCGGTCTCTCCCTGAGGGCAGTTCTAAGCCATGTATTCCCCAGATCTTATGTTTATCCACAGATCATCACAACCTGATTTCAAAACTTCTTGGGAATTGCACCTTTCCTGGGGTTATTCATTGCCCGGGGAGCTCTGATTCCTTCACACACTGAATAGAAGAGAGACAGGATTCATTTGGGAGACCTTTGCCTTTCTCCCGGGCAGCCCGAAGAAGCTCCTGGTTTGCCTGCGTGCAGCTGAGTTGTCCCAGGGCTGTCCCTCCTGCCCTGAGCCTCGGGGAGGTGGGTGATTTACACCCTGGGGGGGTGCAGCCGGCTGTTTGTGCCTTTCCTCACCCCGCAGCACTCGCTGTGCTGGAGAGCAGAGCGCTGGTGGCTGGGCAGGGAGACACGAGCAGTGATTTGAAGCCCTAAAGCTGAAGCATCCATATGTTCTACGGGCTCAGCCCGTTTTATTGTTATTCATGCCTTTCATTTCTTGCTGGAGAAGCTGTGCTGTTGTCAGCAGCTAGAAGAGGTTTGCTCAGCTCCTCTCAGCCACGGGCAGCAGGGAGGAGAAGGAGGAGAGACAAGCCCACAGGCTGCCAGCAAAGGAGCCTCTTGCCCTGCTCAGGGGGTTCACTGCAGGACCCCCCGAGCTGGGCTGGGGAAAGGAGCTGCTCTGGGGCAGTTGCAGGGGAGGTCAGGGCTTGCTTTGCCTCAGATACCACACGAAGTGGGGTGGCTCACTCCTCAGAGGTCACCTGTGACCGAGTGTCAACAGCTTCGTGTTTAATAAGGAGCCACCAACAGCGTCCCTGGCAGCCTGGCGGGAGCAGGGGGCAGCCTGCTCGGTGTGTGCTGGGGGGCTGCCGGTGTCCCCCCAGGCAGAGGGACTCCTCCCACCTTCTCAGCAGCGCCCACAGAGGTCAGCACTGCGCTGGGCACCGGCTTCCCAAATCCCCTTCCTCCAGCAGCAGGGGTAAGGGGCTCGTCTCCCTCCCTGTGTGAGCACATCGGAGATGTCTCTGTGGAAGACGGAAAAAGGACCATATTTAGGGGGTGGCCACGGGATTTTTCAGCCTGCTGTCCCAGCCGATTCCCCTGGGGCTTCCTCTGTTCCGTGTCCTGTGCATGGCCTGGGGAGGGTGGGGAGGGTGGCAGAGGCCCCGTGCCTGCCCCGGGCGTAGCTCCATAGTGCCATGTGTCTGCTCGACACCCCCTCCTCCATCGCCTCTCCCCACCTCTGGCACCTGGGCAGGGACCTGGAATTCCCCCAAAGGCAGGAGAGGTGATTCCTTTTTTTTTTTTTCATTTTTTTTTT
>NW_008602498.1:0-7685 GCF_000691845.1 Merops nubicus | reverse complement strand
GCCTACAAGAAAACAGGGGAGGGGCTATGGGGGTAGCCCTGACACTAAGCAGGGACAATGGTTTATCTAGGTAGTGGAAAAGGATATTTTAAAAGGATGAAAAGAAAAATAGATGGACCTAAATGTAATTTAGCAACAATAACCTTTAATTGAATTGTATTACAGCTTTTTCTGCAGTCAAAACCACAAAGTCAGCTGAGAATGTTCAATCGTATATAGCAGTTCTAAAGATGAAAACTATAATCTCTCTGGAGGGAATGATTTGAGACTACAAAATTCAGTTGTGCAAAGGTTTAATACAAGTGAAAAGTCAAGTGCTGGATCATAGAATGGTTTAGGCTGGAACAGACCTTAAAGATCATCTCATTCCAACCTACCTGCCATGGGCAGGGACACCTCACACTAGAACAGGTTGAGCAAAGCCCCATCCAACCTACTTCTGAACACTTCCAGTGATGGAGCATCCACACCTTCCCTGCACAACTTGTTCCTATGTCTTGCCACCCTCCTAGAGAAGAACTTCTTCCTTACATCTAAGCTAAATCTAACCTCTTCCAGTTTGAAGCCATCACCCCTCATCCTATCTCTGCAAGCTCTCATAAAACGTCCCTCCTCAACTCATCCTGCCTTTTACAACATGTCACATTGGTGGACCACTGGAAAGCCACAGAAATTACTGTGTATCCTTACATAGAATTTTTCAGGCAACCTTTAATATAGAAGTGCCTAGATGGATGTTGAGGCTTTTTACTTCGCCTTATTTGTTGTCTACTGCATAATGTTCAAAAATTGGTGGTGGGCGGAATGACACTCACATGCACTGACTGAAGGGTTTTGGAAGTGATGAGGAAAAATATCACACTTTACCTGTATTCCCCACAGAAAGTGACAAAAAAAAAAAAACCCAAAAAACCAACAATTCTGCACTTCCCCTTCACACCTTGTTATTGGAACAGAGAGGGCTGTTTTCACAGTGCTGAGAAGCTCTGCTTAACACCTGCTTTGTTTCAGAATCACCATTCTCACAGCTATAGATTTCTTAGAATAAGTTCTTCAATATAAATCGTCAATTATCTTGCCTACAGAACAGGCATTCAAATTCATGCTTTTTCACTACTTTCAAAGGATGTTAAAAAAAATTTCCATATGATATTCTTTTTGCCTACAGTAGTCCAAAAGATTTAACATGAGGATCTTTCTTTTTTCTCTCTTCCCCTGTCTTTCTGAAAGAGATAGCAATCATTTATCTAAGCAAGACGTTTTTCTTGAACAACAGTAAGCAGATAGAGATGGCACTAGTGGTCGTTTAAGCTGATCCAACCTATTTGTCAATAGCAAGACAGGGCAGGAGGTGATAGAGATTCCATTTAATTTTATTACAGCCCAGGAAATTTTACCCTCCTAATATATCAATGGTATTTTTCTGCATTTGTATCATAAAAATCTCTTGTCGATTTACTTTCTTAGGGACAGATAAGATACTTTGTCTTTCTCCTACAAAGGTAGAGATAAATCTATTTGGAAGTGTGGGTGGCAAGCATGGAAAGTCTGAGTGATTATTTACTCACCACTTGACAGAGACAGAAACTGGAACATTCTTTAACATTTTTTTAATCATGGAAGGTCACAGATGGTGAATCACATTGAGCAGACCTATTTACAGAAAATCCCTCTAGGTCTTAGAACTCATCCAAGAAAGATCTTTCAATATCTCCAAAGAAGAGGCACAGACATCTATTACACTACCTTTATGTCCGAGGGCAGAGTACTTACACCTTTCCAAACTATATTAATGTCTCTAGTACAGGACTAGATAGGGGATAAATAATAGGAATTCATTTTGCATCTTTGTTTTCCTGCAGTGCCTGGATCTTTGTCATGCAAGGCGTTTTCTACCAGATGCAGGTAAAATTTTTGTTCAGTACAAGTGTTGTGTGCTGCCCCACTAAAATCCAAAAGAAGTCCATAATGTTAGCTGATACAGTAGAGGTGTTGAAATAAAGTCTCTGTGCTTGTTCTTCACATCTATACTTACTGGTAAAAGTAATTGTAGTGCCTATTGAAGACAAAGACATTTAGGTACTTCAAGCAGTAAATTACAGTATGAATACATGGTTTGTGACTGTCAAAGACAATTAAAAGATGAAAGAGTAAATTTTCCACATAGAATTAGTGAAGAAATGTGAACTATAAAATCTTTCAGGTCCCCAGATGATAAGAGCAGACCACATCAGTTTTATTTCACCCAAGTGCAGGGGAGTAACAGCTGTTGTGAATTTGACCTGTGTTCTTACGGACTTCTACAAATTGAAGTTAACTCGTGCCTTGTCTTCTAGCTCTCACATCCAAACATCCTGTGATATACCATACTTGTACTCATCCACTGACAGCATGTGTCAGAAGCAGTGAGTCTGATGAAGTGATACCCTCTCCTGTGGGCCACAGGGAGTCAGAGAATACAGTAGTAGCTCCAAAACACATTTGCACCCCTTTCATCCTGGAGCTGTCCTCATGGCTGTCTAAGTGACATCCAGCTACTTTAACAGAATCATACTGGCTCACCAATTTTCTTTTTCTTTTTATCCTGGATCACCGTTTTTCCAGGAATTACCAGAGAAATAAGATTTTCAGCTAACTGGAGTTTACAGCTTGTCCTAAGCAGAACAGCTAATCTCATTCTCTAGGAAGATACACCAATGTGCTCTCTTTAGACTAGCATCTGCGAATCAGTGGTGAGAGTGTTTTGCCTTGTACCATGACTGATCTAGAAGCTCATTACTCTACATACTTACACTGAGTTGTAATATAAAAAATTGGATTTGCCTAACAACAACAATAAAAAAAATCAATATATGGAGTGGAAGGTAGAACTAAGTAGCAAATCACAGTTAAACCTGCTATGCCCTATATTAATTTTCTTCTCATATTTCTAGCTTATGTATAATTATTTGTATTAAAATCAAATTAAAAAAAACTCAGAAACACACTTCTTTATTGAAAACAGATTAATTGTCCCTTAAATGCATGTTCAAGCTACTGGAATAAACCCTATATTCTAATGTCCAATTTGAAGAAGCATTTCTGTACTGTAGAGATAGCATTTGCATCATGTAATGAAAGAAATGGGATAACAATTACTTCCCTTATTAAAGAGGTAAGTAAATTGAGCTTGAAAATCCCCATAAATACTGAGTGTGGACGTCAGATCTTGCCTCAGAAGGCTAAATCAAACATCAATCCTTTTCTTAAAAAAAAATCCAATCATTTTTATTTTAATAAGTGTGGATTATGTATTTTAGTTGGAACTAAGAGACTTTCTGTCTCTAGACTTCTCTCTCTACCAGCTTTCTTTGACTTACTGGCCCTAGGAATAAATTCTGAAATTACAATGCCTCCATTTATCTGGATGAGAGATGAAAGATGATCAGTAAATGCATGAGCTTAAGGTATCTTGGCAGTTTTGACCTGTACTGCAAAGTAAAATCATTAAAAATGTGCCATGAATAATGACTAAATTCATTTTTTTTTTTTTTTTTTCAAAAATCCAGTGGGAAATGTTTTTCAGAAAGTGACATAAATGAGTATTATATATGAGTACCAAGAGGCAGAATTTAGCCCTAGTGTTCCCTTTTTAAAGGTAGTTTACAGAGTTAGTTTACAATAACTACCAACTACAGTAGTTGCTTTACAATAAAAGATAATTTGTTGCTCTGGGTTCATATCGTTTGTCTAAATTGCTCTTCACTTTCACAAGTTTTCTACCTCTGATAAAAAAAAAAAAAAAAAAAAAAAGGTGTTGATCACTATATTTAATTTAAAAATATACCATCAATCTGAAAATTATTTGACAATTCATTCTGTAGAAATGCCGATTTTGAGTTGGTGTGTGTCATTTAGTTGTATTGCTAGCTTATTTTGGAAACAATATTGCTGAAATTTGCAGATAGTCAGTGAATTTTTGCCTAAGACACCAGATTCAGAAACCAGGATCCATTGTTTCTCTCTACCAAAACTCTATCAACCTTGGGCTGAATATATAACTTTACAATGTCTCTGTTTCAAACTGTAAAAAACTGAATGAGGTGTAAGATGAAGCATGCTGATTCTCAGAGAAATTAGTAAAGCTAGAAGCTCAAGGTGCAAGAAAGATGAATAAGTCTGGTGTACAGAAGGGGAACTGAATAAAAGCAGTCACTGAAAGTCATTCATTCTGCACTTTATGTTTTCATCATAACAATGTTTAGTTGTATTTTATAGGTATGTCTCCTGCTAACCTCTTGCCCTATATAGAATGATATTATCCTTAACAAGCAACCAAACTCATTCCTCCACTAGCATATCACACACCTCAGCTCTAAAGAGCCAGACAACCAGAGGGAGGAACAAGACAATGCACTCACCCACCATAGTGGTTGTGAAGAAGGGAGCAAGCCAGTCAAGGAGCCAAGCCATGGGCAATGGAAGCAGCCAAGCCACGAGTCCAGTTATATAGTAGAGACTCAGAGACAGCTTCTTGTTCTGACCCTGTTGTCCTAGGAGCTCCACCTGCCATGTAGAGACAGAGAGTCATTCCAATATCCAAAATCCTCACACAACACATGCACTGAATAGACAGACCTTCCACACTGCTCTGGAAGTAGAATCAGTTCTTATATAGGCAGCCCCTTGCCCCATCTCCCAGTTAATGTGGCAGGCAGAGGCACCTGCTGGTGATCTCCTAATAAGTTCCCACCCAAGGCTGGTCAGACCCTGCGTGAAAGCCAATCAGGAGGGTCTCGCCTGGTTGTGGACGCCATCCATATACCAACCCTCATTCAGGACTGGGTATTTAAACCCCAGCACTTCAGTTTGTTTACATTATGCGCAATTCTAGGCAAGTTAATACTAAAAATGTGCTTGGGATGAGTAAATTTACAATGTGATAACTTCAAGCTTTAGCATGCAAAAATTTCCAGATAAGAGGAGGTGAAGACGATGTTTTCTCTCAATCAAGAGATGAAGATGGGCCTACAATTTGGGTTGCTCCTTCTGCAGAGCAGAAGCTCTTGAAGAAACAGAAAGGCTAGTGGGAAAGAAGAATAAATACAGGAAATTACTAATAAGTGCAGCCTTGGTGGTTAGATAACCAAGTCACAGGACTTTACCATGAAGGAAAAATGACAAGTGGTAGAAAGGCCTGTCAGTTGTCTCTCAAAGAAATGAGAATGGAGTGCTTTAAACCATCATTGTTTTTTTCTTTTGGAAAAGAGTACCTGCTTGTCTCGTGTTGTGCTATGTGTCTTCTTGTTCTGATTTTCATTCCTCTCTCCCTGAATATGCTGTTTTGTTAAGGATATTTTGTTCATTACCTATCAGTGGAGATGAATAGTTCACTCAGTTTCATGTAATTTCCCCAGTTTCCTGGTGAGCTTTCCAGCAGTATTTAATGATGAAAAACAGAAATGAAAACAAGCCCTTGTTGCTGCCAGTCAACAGGTAGAGACAATATACACAAAGTTCATTTATTTAGGTTACTAAGGTTTCTAGATGCATAGTGCTGAATAAGACAAATACTTCTTTTGCACGCACAGAGCGGGCATTTGTCAAGAGAAGACCTAGCAGGACATCCAAACAGCTCATTCCAAATTATTTGAAAGCAGAATACAGAGCAGATTGCAGTGAAGTTTCTAGTATGTTCTTCCAGTGTTAGTTTGGCTTCAGAGCAAGGAATGGAACTAGTCAGCTTCTTTACACAGCTCTCACAGGCCTGGGACAGAAAGATAAAAGCCAACTGACAAAAAAAATAAGACCAGTTATACCGAAATGGATGGAAAAACACAAAGATAAGTTCTCTTTCATTATTTGTTTTATTTGTACATTATGCACTGAAGTACCCTAGATAATCATATTAAATGCAAGTTTGAAGAATTTGCACATTCCATTAAAATGGAAATAATAATAATAATAATGATGATAAACATCTTGGTAGAGCAGTGTGGTCATATGCAGAATCATTTCTTCATGAACATTTCTCTAAGGAAAATCATTTGACAATTAGATTTTAAAATAAAACATCCAGTGACACAGGCAATGTTGTTTATTATGATGCTTTCTGTCAACGAAAATCTAAGGAAAGAAAACAGCTGTTGTAAAACTTGATTGAAATGGATAATTTTAGAAAGTCTAAAAATAAAGGCTGCAAATTTCTGACTAAACAAACATGGAGAGGACTTTCTAGGCTCTTCATATTGCAACATACAGGAGATGTGTTGTTACTCCCCTGAGCAGGGAAAATTAAGGCCTGTCAGCTTTATTTAAGAAATGGCAAGATACAAGACTTTTTTTACTGCTATTGGATAAACTATTGTATTGGCACAGTAAACTTGGCATTCACTCTTGTGCCTTTCATGTCAGAAGGGACATGCCTGAAAAAGAAGTGGTTCATGGTTCTGTTTTATAACACATAGAACTTTTGGGGTTTTTTTGTTTTGTTCTTCAAGAATTTTTGTTTGTCAGGAATATTTTTTGCAGATG
This sequence comes from Merops nubicus, assembly GCF_000691845.1. Taxonomy (NCBI): domain Eukaryota; kingdom Metazoa; phylum Chordata; class Aves; order Coraciiformes; family Meropidae; genus Merops; species Merops nubicus. The sequence goes on along the minus strand of NW_008602498.1, from coordinate 1,172 downwards.
TGGCTTCATATTAATAACAATATTTAAGTTTTCACTTCTGTTTTGCTCTGCTTCCATTTATTCTTTAATAGGTATTCCTTGCATCATCATATACTGTTTCCCAACACACTTTAAAGAAGAAAAAGAAATGACAGTCAGTTAACAAAAATGATGTCTAGTAATCCAGTTAAAGGAAAGAAAAGAAAGGAAAAGAAAAGAAAGGAAAAGAAAAGAAAGGAAAAGAAAAGAAAAGAAAAGAGAAAAGAAAAGAAAAGAGAAAAGAAAAGAAAAGAAAAGTTTGTATCTATACATACAAAGAAAAATTTATTTCTCTGTGGAGGAAAAAATAGTTTGCCCACTAATGTTGCACTGAAGGAGGAAATCAGATGAACAAGTAAGAGAGAATGGTAAAATAAGAGGAAGTTGAATTATGTATTGCCTCTTGAGAAGTGTATGCCCAGGTTGCCTAATGGAATATTAATGGAAACATCACAGAGAGAAGAGAACAAAATCAAGCATCAAAGACAAACTGTGAAGAAATGTAAGGGTGGTCTTATTCTTACTGGAGAGGATTAGATGTTTTTATTACTTACATTAGGTTTTCAAAATTACAAAGTGTATTGATTCAGATAAACTTCTGGATCAAAGAAGAACATAAATAATGGAAGTATGTGATGGGAATAAAGTGAAGTAGCTGTATTCCATACATATAATTAAAACTATGAGATCCTGTACTAGTATATTCACTGTAAACAAAAGGATTACTTGTCTGAGCAGATAAGAATTCAAGTATCTAAGTATGCTCAAATATAGTTCAAGTTGTCCTATTATCATAGAATCACTGTGGTTGTTAAGGACCTCTAGGATCATCAGGGCCAACCTTCTCCCCAATATTTCCCTAACCACTAGACCACAGCTTCAAGCGCTACATCTACTCGAATTTTGAACACCTCCAGGGATGATGACTCCACCATCTCACTGGGCAGCCTGTTCCAGTGTCTAAACACTCTCACAGTGAAGAAACTCTTCCTAATATCCAATCAAAACCTCCCCTAGCACAATTTGAGGCCATTTCCTCTCATCCTATCAGTAATTTGTGAGAACATACCAAAATAGCCTAACTACAATCTCCTTTCATGTAGTTGTAGATACCAATAAGGTCATCTCTCAGCATCCTCTTCTCCAGACTAAAC
>NW_008602497.1:0-36470 GCF_000691845.1 Merops nubicus | reverse complement strand
TGCTCCGGCACGTCCCTCGCTGGGGCTCCCAGCCCCACGGCAGGGCCACAGAGGGGCACGGCGCCCAGGGGGGGAGCTCGCCCCGCTGGGGGACACCAGCAGGCTCACCCTGAATGGGGTGTGCTTGGCTTGTCTGTGCTCTGTGACACGAGGTGGACATGAGCAGCTATGGGCAGCTGATTTCAACAGAGTCCAAAGCTACCCGACAACATTTGCTTTTGTCTAGGCCGCTGTATGCTTCTTACATACCAATGACCATTCAAACATTGTTCACTCTACCACGACAGCTACTGCTTGGTCTTCACACAGGTTTTCTCTCTGCTCTCCATCTCTGCTGCCCAAACCTGAGACCGTGCCTTTGGCCTCCTGATTATGTTCAGAGCAGCTGCTCCTCTCTAAGCCATCCATCAGCATGGAAGGCCATCAGATGCGTTATCCAAGCTGGCAGCTACCCTGGCTGAACACATCCAACACAGTGATTGCCCTTCAGCACCAGTCCAGTGGTGCCCAGGTGCCCACTTGGGCACTGGGCTGACCTTCACTACCTTTGCTTCCCTGATAGAGTGGGGGCCCTGAGAGAACTGATAAGCAACTTGGCTGTGCCAGAGATAAAGACCAGGTCCTTTTTCATACAAAGCCAACAGATCAACTGGCAGAAAGGACAGAGGGACAATCTGGACAGTGTTACGAGTCTCTGTTTAAAGGCTGAAAGGAGATTTAAGGGAGTATATGACAGCTAGGAATAGTTGTCTCAGCCCCAAGTCTCCCCCTCTCCTTACATCTAATACGCCCCCAAAATTGAGGTCTTCATCAAAAAGATGCTGAAAGCAAGAAGCACACAAGTCACCTTGTCTGTCCTGGCTTTGCCTGAGTACCACCAGAATAAGATGCTTCTTTTGTCTTAATATTTAACTGCTTTTCTCACCTGAAATGCATCAGTTTGTGTATTAGACACACTGGACCCATTCAGCAGCAGAATCTAGTTATACAAGTGAGATAAAGATCAGCCTTCTTTCCACACTCACACAAGATAAACATCCTGAGTTAACAAAACAAACCAAAAGGCAATCCTCCACATCCTTTTGTGAACCATCAAATGGTACTGGCAGACTGTTCTCCTTCCTCAATTCTATATAGACTTTCCATTCAGAAAACTTCTTATGCGCCTGCTAAATTCTTTCTTCCACTGTATTCTGTTAAACTCTCAATTAGAAAACAAAATTTAAAATATACAGTACTCTTGCAATAGCTGTTTACATGTACTGGCCAAGAACCTTCATCATAGCCACAACACCTATAATGCAACTACCCACCAAAGAGAAACCTAAATTCCACAGAATTAAGTGCTGCAGCGTTGAAGTGTGTAAGCTGCCAAAGCAGTCAGAAAGTTAATAGATTTGTTTATGGACTAGACAAGGCTTAATTAAACCAGGCAGCTCCAAAGAACAGTAAATCCTCTCTCCTCCCGTCTTCCCCTCCCCTCTTTTTTTTTTCCTAGAGGATCTTTCTCCTAGTGGCTTTCCTCTTCTTAATAATCCCATCACAAATGACAGATATGTTATCAGTCATCACTGGGATTTGACACATTCTTAATACCTGTCACGACAGCTCTGAAGTCTGTGTGCTACCCCATTGTATTCCAAGGCATCTGCAGGAGGTAATGGACACTTCAAATCCCAGTCAATGGCTCTGCTTTATTGGACTGCTGAAGGCTTGCAACATAGAAGCAGATGTTTAAAAAACCTAATCTGTGATTATTCAAAATTACTCAGAGAATAATTAAATATAGAGCAGTACAAATAGCTTTTGCACTCTCTGTGCCTATGGCTATCTTGGCCATGTTGTAGAATTATAATATTATATATTTATTGATAAGAATGCTTTAATAGTTAAGAAAATGTATCAGTATTGGTAATAGTGAAGATCACATTAATGATCCAAGGTCTTCACTGAAAGGTTCAAATTATTATACTCATGCTGGTACCGTGGCAGCGTGTTGCTGTGCCCATGCAGAGACCTTCCTGGTTCCTTGGGTCTCTGCTTTAATTTAATAGAGAACCTGATGCAGAAGCGAGGTGCAAGAACTGGAGTTAACATCAGAGGCAAATGCCTGAATTGATATGAAGATAATGGGATTGAGAAGTGTGTCATTCACAGTAATTGCCAATACCAAAGGTTAAAGTGCAGTAGAACGTGAGTTTGAAAAGAGAAGTTTCCTTGAAGGGGACACAAGGAAAAGAAAGTGTCTTGTCACCAAGCAGTAAGGACAAGGAACATCAGCTATCAGGTTTTCTACAAGTCCATTCCCAACGCATGCTGATTTCTGTGGACCTCTTGTAACATCTAGTGTTGTTTTCCTTTGTTCACCACCTCAGAAGAGCCGTGACAGATACAGCACTCCACAGAACAAATTCAATTCAGAACTATCCAAATAGATGTACTTTCTTTTAGTAAAATTCTAGCATTACTTCAGATGTCTGGTCATCTGTGTGCAATACTTTTCAGGCACAAAAATAAAATAATTTCTTACTGTAACATTTCTTTGGAGCCTTAAACTTGCAGAAGACTTTCTCTCAGCTTAGCTGAGCTGCTGCAAAGCATCACATAGCCACAGTATCTGCCAACAGCACATGAGCTGCATGACAGCAGTGTGCCTTGCTGTTTTAGTAAATGCAATAGCTTCTTGTTCTCAGTGCATTCACAGTTTTGCACAAAAGCAGAAAAAAATCCCAACACAACAAAAACAAAAAACCCACACAGATTAGAGACAATGCAGCCCTGTGCACACGAATAACTTAAGGCCCTTTCAGCAAGGGAATAAAGCTAAGGCAGAATTGTGAGCTGGAGTCATAAGGAAGTGTCCCATTGACATAATGAGCTTTGGAGAAGTTCTGGAGTGAAGAAGACAGGCAAAACGCTTTCAGCCACCTAAATGACTGCAGGTCCTTTGGACAAAATTGTTAACCAGTACTAAGGGTCCAAAGGGACTGCTTTCATCTACAAGAAACGGAGGAGCAAACTGGGCTTCTTTACAGTGCAACCTTATCTAGGAGAGACACAAGACTCTTGCATCTGTAAGTACTTGGGAACAAAAGTGATGGCTTTTGGGGAAGGGGGATGTTGTTCTCAGGAAGTGGCTTGGCAACGCAGTGAGTCCTGTTCCAGGGAACTAAATCACTGGAAAACCAGCACTGGTCAAGTGCCTGCCAGCTGAAGCACTTTCAGAAAAGCTGCAAAGTTAAGTTTGCATCAGTAGTCTTCATACCAGATCAGATATTGGCTGTTCTTGAGCAGCCAACATACAAACATACCACAAATAAACTCGGTATCATATTCGCTGATCATGACCTAATGCCAGGGCCTGTTCTGGATCGAATTTGTACTGCTGGCTGAGCCTGGGTTGCATGGCTGCAAGACCACGGCAGCACAGCCCCATCGAGAAGTCTTCCCAGCAAATATTCCCTTCTGGCTTGGCTCCAAGGAGCATTACTGCTTCTCCTGCTGTCTACCCTCCCAGTTATTCCTTTCATATACCCTCTCAGCTGTAAGCAAATCAACATGCCAATCCCTTGGGACACATGGCTTAGCTCATACTTAAGACTTGCCATTCTAGTTTGTCCTTTGGACATTGATTTCCATTGTCTCAGCTATCATTCTACAAAAGGGCATTTAATTGCTGTCTCATTTACTCTGGGTGAGAGGAGGAGAACAACTTTTACCAGCCCTCTGATTGATGGCAGCCATTAGCACCTTCCAGCACAATGCAGACTTATTAGAAGCTCGATTTACATGTGAAGTTCATTGCCACACAAGTGACTCAGATTTGCAGCTAGGCTTACTTGAACAACTGTAGAGACAAAATCTTCATATGAAATGAATTTGCAGAAATGCTTATGCTTGCTACCCATTTAAAGGGAAAACTTTGAAGATTAATGAAGTTTGAGGAAACCTCCTAGAAAGAAAAGAAGGTTTAGTAGAGGTCTCCTAGGTTTTGTTTCTCCTTTTAAGCACTACCATGTAGGTCCTTCAACAGTTGTAAAAAAAACCCAAACCGACCAACCAAACTGATTTGTACTTATTTATACAGGGCTAACACCAGGAAACATTCATATCCACCATGCCTCAAAGTTTGTAATTGCATACTATGAAAGGCAATGCTGAAGAAACCTATAAACTATTTCTCCCTCTTGTATAAGCATTTTATATTTTCTTTGTGAAGGAGGAATGAACAAAATTAATATCCACATATAATTTCCTCTATGATCTGTAGAGAAATGAGCCACTTTGGTGGTGTTCAACCCAAATTGCTGACAGTGGATTTTCAATACTCAGCTCATTTTATTCAAAAGCACAAGAGTGCTAATCTTCCTTTCAAAGAACAGAGCTCAAGAAACAGCTAGATCAGGGAAGGCTTCTTGAAATACTACCTTTAATCAATCCAGCTATGTGAAACCTTCAGTAATTTCAGTGAAAGTTTGATATAATTTAATGCAACTTCTGAAAATGTTTACTCATTGAACATCAGACTTCCCAATCAGACACAAAAACAGCCGAGGCACTGGGTATTATCAGACACACTTTTGTGCAGTTTTGGAAGATTTACCATGGGAGAAGTCGACTGAGAAAGGCTGACGTACAGCGAGGTGATGACGTACAGCCGAACACAAGAGCACTCTCTCTGTCTCAGCTGTGGGAGCACTAACCCTGGCCAGACAGAGACTTTCTGAAACCACGTTAGCTGTACCCACAAAAAGAGCACTTCTGGCTACTTTCAGAACATATCCTCTGTCATTCACATAATTGGTTTAAAATTCCACAGCAAAATGACTCTGCTATTACTTGCTTTCAGTGAGCCTACCCTTACGTTAGCACGCTCCACAGGACCCACCTTTGTTCCTTAGAGATACTCATCTTCTCTGATGTGTATTTCTAAATAAGCTTAAATAGTGGCTATTTCACGTCTTTTCCTACACTTTGAGAAGTCATGATTTTAGATAAGTAAATGAATGTGTGAAGGTGGAATGCACTCTGGTTTAGAACAGCTGTCTTCACTTTTATTCATTCTGCAGCTCCCATGCAGGTAAAACTGTACTTTGATCCCTTCCCTTCCCATCAGTTTTTAAGGGGAAGTAAAACTTAACACACAGAAATATATAACCCCCAAAAAACCTTAAAGCAAAGAAACCCTCCCAAACTAGCATGCAGTGCAATACTAGCTAAACACTACATGTGTTTTCTTAACTTGGCTCTTTGTAAATTTTATTTGCCTCTCCCATTGTTTTGTTTCTCTCTAGTGTTGGACAGAAGACACAAGTTTCTCTCGCTGGAAAGACTAAGTGCTACCTTCCAAAAAGTACTGTCTACAGACAATTATTACTGGTAGCCAAGGTGAAGGCAGCACAGGCAATCCCAGCAAAATCCCTCACCCTCCCCTGCAGGCTCACACCAGGCTGGGGCTAGTGCTCCCAACAGCAGCGCTTCCAGGGGCATCACCAACACCAAGTGAGCTGCCAAAACGGTTTTAGACCTCTCTGTGGCTAAAAAGCACACTGAGAGCCATGTTCGTGCAACCCCTCTGTCATTCTTCACTTCAGGTCTCTTTGCAGATAAAGAAAATTCTTAGCTGGAAGAAGGCTTTACAAGCTTTCAAGCCAACACACACTAATCAATGTGAACAGGTTCTGGAAAAGAAGTTGATCGAATCTCTCCGATCATCCTCAGAGAGGCAGTGAAACCTGTGCACCTTTGAGACTCAGGTCAATCACACATCTGCTCAGAATCCCTCTGGGAGACTCAGAATGTAAGTGCGAAATTAGGGCAAACACTAGCACAGCAGTAGGCTGGAGAGTCTTGCTGGCAGAGGCACAAACCTGCTCTTCAACCCAGTGCACTGTCTATAAATAGCTTTATGAATACAGAACCTCTGCCAAGCTGTTCTTTGTTTCTTTTTTTTTCTTTGCTAATTTTTAATGCCTCTTGCAAGATTTTATCCTAAAAGTTTTATCTCCATTAGTACTAATAAACATTTATTATATGCTCCAGTAACGTCTGAAAGTCTTGACAAATAGCAACAAATTTGTCTAGAAAAACAGAATATAATTTTCCATTTAGAAGACTCTAATGTATTAAGAAATGGAAAAAAAAAACCAAGCTTACCTGAAACCGAAAAATTCACATGAGAAGTCTGTGTGCACAACACGGCTTGGGAGAGAGAAACTCACTTCTGCTGGGAGTTCAGGAGGAGATGGGGCAGTGTCACTGTTTAGTCTTGTTCAGCTGTGCTGCAGTGGGTACAAGGTGAGCCCCAGAACCGAGCCCTGGACTCCCCCTCACTCTTCTCACCTGGAACAACAGAACAGGCTCTCAGCTCCCTCAGTGCAGCTGTGATGCAACATCTCATATTCCAGATGCAGTGATGGATGTTTACATTGTCGGGCTGCAGGAGACACAGCCTTATAAAAGGGGAAACCCATTACTCATTACAGCTGCCATTATCAATAAGCATTGTTCTCTACTGCAGGTGCCCTCTCAACTTAAGATGTCTTGTACATGGCAAAGCACTAGAAAGTTATTTACAAAGTATCCTAACTCTGCCTTGGAAGGGCCAGTTTTCTAGAAGATGATGGTAGACCCATAACAAACTTACTCAAGCCGAGCCTGTGGCAAGAAGATTTTCTGGTAAGAATTTGAATTTGACCTGCCAGTGGTTGGGTGACCAAATCAACTAGTGCTGATTTCAAAAAGAGGCATTAACCAAGGACTTAAGTTGCTTTGTACGTTCATCTACTATTGTTCTCTCACATCTTCTTTTCTCCCTCTCTCCCTACCAACCCTTATATAGTTCACCATCTGTTTTCAAAGATGAATGCCTAAATGAAGCCTTTTATTAAGGTTCATTTTTTAAAAGTAATGTCGCCTTGCAGTTTCCCTTCGCTTTAGAAATTAACCTCTAGGGGCATGTTCTTGAAAAGCCTATATCTATACTTATTTCAACTTTTGGAGGAATAATTAAGCATGGAAAGTAAGGTTTAGCCTGATGAAAATTTTGTGTCACCTAAAAAATAAAAGGAAATGCATAGTAAAGAACTACTTTTCCCAGTCTGCCTTATTTTTTTTACCCCTTGAGAAAGGTAAAGGCCAAGAAGACATACTACAATTAAATTTTTTCCTTTCCAGAAATCCCAAGGAACTCACCACCATACACTTAAGTATTGAGCTATGTAGAGTAGACTGCTAAATACTTCATATGTTCTGAGCAATCTGATCTCACTGTCCCTGATCTGAGCAGGGTGTTGGACTACGTGGCTTCTGGTGGTCCCTTCCAACCCGAGTTAGCTTATGATTCTTTCCAAAGGGAACAAAGGTACTGGTTTCTCTCAGAAATGCAAGCCAATCTTTTTTCACGTTTACCACCATTTTTACTGTGTGCAGTTTCTCCAACGTGGCATCTTTCAGTAGTTCAAATTGAAATCATATGAAAACACTTTAAAAGGTATCTTTGATCTTAAATTAGAAGGAGCATCTTTTCAAATGTCACAAACTGAAAGGATTTAGCACATTTATGTAAAAATAGCCTGGTAAGAAAACCAAGAGAATTTATCCTAGCTCCTCCGTTAGGTAACGCTAAGGAAGGGCTTGGGGGAATAAAGAGTTGGTATTTACTCTAGAAGAACCACCAGCTTTACAGTACTACATTTTCTACCTGCGATTCTGAAGTCAAGACAGTGTTTGCAAAATCTGAGCTCTCATGTCACATGCAGCTGTCAGACCTGTCTGCAGCAAAAGCAGTGGGATCCCTCGTATGCTCCACACCTCTGCTGCCAGCACGGTCCTCCCAGTAACACCTCCTCCCTCCCAGTAACACCTCCTCCCTCCCAGTAACACCTCCTCCCTCTGCCCAGACACAAGGTCACGCACAAGCCCATATCTCTCCCTGAGCATCACACAGCCAGCTCCCAGCCCTGAGCTCTAGCAGCCTCCATTGGGTCCATGAGCTGAACATTTTAGCTGACTGGCAGGTTTACTGAGCAGTAAAATGCTGAATTTTTCAAAGTGAGTCTAAGAAGACAAACTTTCTTATTATTATTTCTCCCAAAATCCTTAAGCATATGTGTGTTTCTTGATAAATAATAAACCCAAGAAAAATTTGTGTAATGCAAAAAGATCTTTTTCTATTTCTTCATGTACCTGCTCTCATTAGAGAGGAATAGAGGCAGGATTTAATTGATGAGTTATCCAGGTAATAAAGTGCAAGAATTCCATTCCTAAAACATCATAAAGACAAGATAGTAAAATAAAATAAAATAAAAAAACCCAGACTTTTTTCATCATTAAGGCAAATGAATGCCATATAGGATTCCAAAGCTCTCCTGAAGTCCAACTGAGCCCTATTTCTGCTGCTCTTCAAAGCTTAACGCTCCTGTCATCCCTGCCTTCCTCTCCCTTTGTTCTTCTTGAAGAACTACAGATGCTTTCTCTGCTAATCCCATTCAACACATTGGCCATCACTGCTACTGCTGCAAGGGAACACAGAGGCAAGAAAAGGGCAATCCCCTCAGGAAACCACTCATACAAGTCTACCAAGCAAGGGGACACATTATTTACTCCTTTTTTTTAAAATTCTACATACTGGTTTATTCTAATAAAACAATTTCAGATAAATAAACACCATCACACATTTTAAAGCAAAGCCTTAGACTCTGAGTCTAAAGAGACTCCATGGTTGTTAAACGTGGGGGGCTTTTTCTTCACTCCCACAGTTTGCCTCCAAGCTCACTGTATTAATTGGAAATAGTTGAAAGATGCAAAGTCAAAGATGCGACAGTTGAAAGATTCAAAGTCAAATTTATGCATCCTGGGGATAGCTGTACATGATGTGCAGCTAGCAGGCAGGTCTGCTGCAAGGCTGTGGTGCTGCACATGAAGTCACGAGAGTGAGCTTCCCAATAACATGTAGTACCCAACACATGGAAGAGAAATCAGCTCACGAGTTAGCCCCCAGCAGCAGAGAGAGAGGGAGCTCTGTTTGCTTCTCTGGAAGGGGGACAGTCGATACTGCTCAAATCAAAGCCTGGATCCACAATCTTCCACAGTTAATTAGAAGATCACGAAGAGTACAAAATGGCATCGGACACACACACAAAAGGATCATTTTTCAGGTACATTTAGTGGAATGAGCACTGTTACATTTACAATCCACTCTCCCCCATCCACCCTTTTTTCCTTGTTAATGATACAGACGGCTGGAGATGCAACAAGAGCTGTCAGCGACTGCACCGTGTCCTAAAGCAAGTCTTGCCTATTATTCCAACTGGCTAGATGAAGGTCACTGACACTGCTAACACCTCTGACATTTTATAATCAATTGCCAGCATTTGCAGAGGAGAAAACACCCCTAACTCTGATTGCACTTGGGAAAAAAAGAAACTCTTTTCAATTAATTTTAATACTTGCTTTCTCTGATAGCCAAAACATCAAACACAAGGCAACCTAGCAAGCCAAATATTAGTGCGATCAGTTTCTGGCAGCCAATGCCACATTCTGTTTGCATATAAACAATTGTAGTTTGTCTGCCTCTTTAAAATAACTGCAATATGAATCATCATCAGGACAGCAGCACAGAAAACAGCCAAATATTTGTAGCGGAAGAAAAACATCATAGAATTCTCAAAGCAACAATGAATATCAGACTATCAACACGTTGCTACCACCACATACCTATGTGAGGGATCTAGTATTTTGTGGAAGGGATTGCTGGAAGAGAGGCTGACCTTTCCCTATCCCTTCGCTGCTGGTAAGGGACGCTGAAGCTCTTCCCGTAGGTTGCACATTGATCCTGTGCCTGCTTTCATCTTCAGGACAGGAACAGAGACTGCTGCTGCTGCTGCCTTTTAAACTACTCTCACGTTGATTTTTAGCCAGCTGTTATATTCTACTGCTATAAGTGAGGATGGAGGGCTGAGGAAGAGATTTTCAAACAATACTTTGCAAACAGTCCACAAGTCCCATCTGATTTATAAACTGCCGATGCCCTGGATGGGTTCAGCAGCTGGGAAGCCCTGGATTTGTTAGCACTGCCCTTACCTGATGGTTCAAAGCAGTAATTTTGGACTAATACAGGGCCTCAGAGAAAGTGAGTCTCTCTAACTTAAGACATCCTAAAGACCTATATTTCAGTTTAAATTCTTGCTCCTGACAGTCCTTCTCATCCTCCAGCTCCTAATTTAAACCATCAGTCAGCTCTTGCTTTTCACAGGAGCTGGTTGCTGTATGGCATAATGTTTGCATCAAATACAATTGCCAAAGGCAGTCTGCTTTCCACTAATAATTGTCATTAGAAGAAGAATTAAAAATTAAAAAAAAGGTGGTGTTTTTGTCAGAAAAGAACTATTTCCTGATGTGTGGCATAGGCAGGATAATGGTCATGGGCAGAATCTTGGCTCGGTGCACAAAACTAGTAGGTGGTAAATGAGTGCTGCAGAGGGGACAGATTTTTTCCAGGGGGGAGAGGGGGCAGTGTCTGCTAAAGGAGGCACCCTGACGGCAGGAGATTTATGCATCCACTCTTGTGTCAGTCTAGGAGGAGGGAATCATTATGCAGGGCCAGCTGCAGGGGTGTGTGCTGCTGTCGGGAAAAATTAGAAGTCTAACAATGAGCTATAAAGAAGGGAGAAATGACAGAGTGAATGAAAAGACCATGATAAACCCATTTAGGCTCTCTTCTCCCCAGGATGAAAGATGAAGTCTAATCTCTTTGGCATATATCCTGGCCAAGACTCAAACAAATATGCCTAGATACACACAGGCACATGCCCCTAGAATGTGCAATGACAACATCCACCAAAAAGCCCCGTAACTGCAAAGGGTACTGAGCGAGAGTCCTTTTTCTGCATGTTTAGCTAAATTCTGGGGAAAGATCAGAACACACTAAGATGCTTTTGAAAAAAAATCTCATCTGCTGCCAAATGCCTTCTTTCTGTAAGTACATTTGAAAGAAAGTTTCTCCATTTGAATACCTGGGAAAATGGTGGGGGGAAAAGGGAATGTAAGACAGTGAAAAGCAACCAAAGTAAGGCTCTGGTATGTTACTCTTATTTGAGCAAAGAAGAACTTTCCAATTTCATGTGGCATTCCTTTGCCTAAGAGAGTTTCTGGCTGAATCAGGCAGCTGTTTGAAACTTTCTTGCCCTGTTTGAGAGAGGTTGTTTTTTTTTTTTTTTCTCCTTCATTAATACACTCGGGGAAATGAAATATGCCAAATATTTCCTCATCGTGCCTAGCAATAAAAACAGTCAGGCTCTCAGATCTCACTGCCATTGGCTAGCAAGGGAATAGGGGAAGAGTGGGCAAGGAAAACAGTGGTCTTTAATATGCTCCCAAAAGCCCCTGGTTACACTTCCGAGACCTAAGCCTACCAGGGGAAGTGTTTGGTAATTTTTCCTTCTGCCTGTCCTGACCTCTGTTAAAGCCTCAGGGCTGGTGAAACTCTCTGGAATGCTAATGACCTGCAGGAAGCCAGATAGTACAAAATGGGAGCTGTCTGCAGAACACCTTCCTGGGGGAGAAGGGAGGGATGTACTGAGACCTCAGTTCAAGTTACACATAAGGACCCATTGCATGAGGCAATTTTTTTTACCAGGAACAGAAGAAATACATTTTGCCCAGCAAACGATGCCATTGTATGTCCTTCAGTGCAAGCCCCTTCAGATACAGTTTTATAAGAAAGTTTTATTCATTTGTGAGTGTGAGAATTAGGGGAAAAAAAACAATTCTACTGTAAAAGTCTTCCTTTTTACTATAAATGTACATTCAGAAAAACGGGTATTGACTTTTCATCAAAAATAGACACACACACCCTTTTTTTTTTTTTTCTTAAGGCAGCTCTTTTATAAGTCAGTGGTGTCATCTACCAAGTGTAAAAAAGATTTATGTTATCAGGTGTCAGATTAGACACCACTGACCACGTTGGTAACTACCTTGTGTTACACATTCACTTATTCCTGTACAGTGTGGGTCTAAGCTTAAAAAACTGCAAACACATAAAAATATCAATAAGCACCTCGACCCTCAAACTATGATAGTTTGAGGACCTGAGACATCGATTCATTAGCACTGTGAAGGTGTAAATGGGGTATGGAAATGGAGAATGTGGCCCTCTGATGAATCTAAACAAATGGAAGACAGCTCCATGCATGGTAGCTCAAAGAGCATAACTCTGAAGGTCACTGTTTAAACCAAAGTTATGTGGAAAAAAAACAAAACAAAAACCCTCACAAGTTTTTACAGTGAGCAACAGAAATAAAACTGGAAAATTCCTAAACTACAAAATCTTATCATTGCCAAAGTGCAAACAATATTTCTTACAGCTACACAGTTATGTTTCACTTTTTCCCCCCCCCCAAGGAAGGTAAAGGCAGGCAAATGTATAATATTAATATCAACTCAGGAAACACTTTCATAGTAAGATATCAAATATATTATGAATGCAGGAAAAAGGAATACGGTTATTTATCTGACTTGAAAACAGCACAGTGTCAAGTTAATTTAAAATTCAATTTCAGTTTAAAGCATTACAAGGAAGAAAGAACCCTGTGTATCATAGGTTGTAAATTGAAATCCTAGCAAGGTTTTTTGTCTGCCAACTAGTTGTGTACCAGCTATAAAGCCAGATTGCAGGTGCTTCTTTTAGGAGATTGGGCTGCAAGGCTCTGATAAACCACATTTGGAGAAGTTTGTCATTTACTGTTCCCAAAGGCATTTTATTTAAATTTTTTTTTAGTCTTTTTATTTAATGGGAAGCCAGTGTTACAATAACCCAGAGGTAAATTCTGCAAGGTACTGTATGTGATGCAAAAGCACAGAGGGTCCTATCCTGCAGAAGTTACCAAGAAGGTGTATGCAGCACTCACATAAACACATCTTCTACTAAGGCAAATAAGCCAAAGCAGTTTGTCTGCAAAAACACTTCTAGGGAGGCAAAAATTAAAAAAAAAACCAAAAACAAAACCATTTTTTTTTTCACCTTTCTAGAAAACATACCTACACAAAAACACTTAATTAAAACTCCACATAAAACTTTGAATATGATGGTTTGAGGAAAGAGGCAGGATACTCTTCCCAATTTCATGGTCTGAGGGATAAATAAATCCGATAGACACGATGTTTACTATGCCCCAAAAGTATAAACTGAATTCAGGTCTACTCAGGACAACAGCTGGGCTTCCAGCTGCCTCCCTCTGGCTCCAGGAGGCTCCCACAAGGTGCCCCAGCCAGGCTCATCAGAAAGGCAAACTCTGCTCCTCTGCCATCAGCCGCTAACGACCCAGCTGGCCAGCGGGCAGCAAAGGGGCTGGAAGGGCACTGAAAACCTGCACTGACAAAAGAAAATAAATGTATATCCCCGACCTCTGCTCCTCCAAAAGGAAGGCAAACAAAACCTGCCATTTACAACAGCTGGGGCTGTTTTTATGTAGTCACATGGGCCTTGAACCTCCTTGTACAAACACTTTGTGAAACCTCAAAACCTTGCTGAGGGAGCAGATAAACACCTCAGAAAGCTTTGGTTTTGGCAAACTGGGATTTAAGGTGTGTGCAGATTGGTACTCTGGAAAGGACAATATTCGAGGGCATGGAATTTATCTCCACTGACACATCCACAGCTGGAAACCAGTATGAACAGCTTCTTCATGCTGATATAATTCACTTCTAATTTTGAAATGGAGGGATGTGGAAAACATTTATTAGAGGTGATAGAAAAGTATTTTCTTACTTTTGTAATGGCTTTTATCCTGTCTTCGAAAACCCCATAATTATGTGTAAGTTTATACTAAATACCTATTACATACAATTACATTTACATTTTTCATAGAACAATAATTTTTAAAAATCCTGAAGGATTAAAAAAATACCAAGGAGGGAGCAATTTCACCAGCATGAGACGGAAAAGAGCCTTTTCCTCCTCACTTAAGCTTTGTTTTAAGTACATCTGGTCTTCTCCTGCTCCCACAGCAGAGCATGAGACTGTAATTATGCCACCCTCCACTTCCCACTTAAACCCTCACCATTTAAATGGTTTATGCACTTTTTTTGCCTTACCATACATTTTTGGACCTACAGCTCTGAGGCGGATTTTAAAAAAGTTTTGCTGGCACTTAATATGGAAACTACCACCACTCCTCCAATATTTATACATGTGGTGTTACAAAAATACAGCATTTGCTTTGATGTAATGCTCTTTCCTTGATTCCCACTCCAACAGAAAGCACAAAGGATGTTTAGCAGTGATAAGGAATCCTACTGATATCATCAATACGAAGGCATACTCAAAAGGTTTAAGTCTGAATTACTCAGTGTCTCTTGCACAATGGCCAAAACAAGCCTCAGTGTTGATTAAATTTCTGTGGAAACTAGGAAACACTGTTTAAAAAGGAAAAAAAAAAATAAATTGCCAAAATAACCCAAATTTAAAACCAGGCTGCATCTGCTGCTAGGAAAATGAGGCAGCAGAACAGGGATGTTGCACATAAGAGGACACAATACTTGCTTTCTTTCCAAGCTTATTCAGCATGTGACTTTCTATTCTAATGCTACTTTATATTAAAACTTTTTTGGTTGCCAGATGTTGCACAACACAAATAAGGAGGACTCGAAGCTGAAAATGCCAGCTGCTCCTAGATGCAATCTGCCATGGAACTAAAGCTGCCTGAGACAGGGCTGCTCCTCATGTGTTGCAGGGAGCCTTCTGTGCAGGACTTGAGGCTTCAGTTTCTTGCCAGTTTGATGGAGATTGGGAATTCAAGGTTTACTGGACTCTGTAGCACTGTTTGATACCATCTGATCACAAGATGAGCCCAAACATCTTGCAAAGGTGAGCAGAGATGATCAGATGCAGACACAAAACACAATGTTTTCTCAGTAAGGCCTGCCATACCAGAAGGGTTGGGTAACATGATGAAATGCTGAATCAAACACCAGTCCCCAGTGCACATACAAGGAAACAGTGGTGCAGCAGAAGAGCACAAGCAGACTAAGACTTATCATTTAATTTTCAGTCCTTTCATCTTTAAAAACTAAACAGATGGTCTTAAAATATTTTCAAATCTTTCAAATGTTCCCCTTACATTTGTTTTGCACACAAGTTATAAAGGAGCTTCAAATGTTCCAATATTATGCTAAAAAAGTTTTAAAAGTTCTTTCCAAATTGGAAGTACTTCAGAAAAAAAAGATATATATCAAAAACCCCAAATATATAACCAAGTTCTTTGAAGTCACTTTCTGCTCCACTAAGACATTTATACTAATTGGTGAGTTTCTCACTTTACCTTTTCAGGCATAGATCATTGCTAAATGACTGAGATTTAGGATACACTATTTTAATACTGATAGCATACTAAATGAGATCAGAATTGAATAAGATTCTAGGCACTTATGCTAGAGAAGGCCTTTGACTTAGGGGTGTATTTTCACACAAAGAAAGAAAGGTTTGTAGATTACTGTACATCACAGAGTGAGCCTGTTCAGGTCATTATTATCACCATTTGTGATCCTGTTTTATATAGCATTACATGATATAAACAAAACCCTCAAAAACATATCAATCCTCAATACTAATAAGAAAAGGTCTCATTTTTCCCCCCTCCTCCACTCTCAGCACATACACAAAACTGTCAGTAAACAGACATGCTATGGAGGATAAAAACAAGTAACTTTTGATTAACATAACCAGATGTAATTTGGCCTGAAAAAAAACCAAACCAAACCAAACCAAACCACCTTAGCTATGTGATAACTTGTTTATTGATCACTAAACAGAGAAACAACAATTCAGCATCTGCATCAAGACTGATATTCTCATTTTGGGATTAACACTTTAATCCGTATGTTGTCTGTGAGATATATGATGAAGAAAAATAACTTGTGATTGCATATGTATAGGTGCCAGTAACTACAGAGATGAAGCAGCAGAATTTTTATAGTAAAGAAGTACATGCAGAGCTACTTTTAGCTTTAAATAAGACCACAATTCATCCAGATGTTAGACTATACACAGCTAAGCAAATGCCAAGGTACATCACCTTTTAGTAGCATAGCAATTTCAGCCTTGTGCTGATTTTCCTACAGAAATACAAGCAATTGGTATTCAATTTTGAGCCATACCAGAAACACTACTTCTGTAGTTGCAAGTGCCTTGATCATTTACAGCAGCTCTTTTTAAGGAGTAAACATGAAAAATTTAAACAGATGAGAATGTTTGATTCCTGCACCCTTCCTGAGTTTATTGCAGCTCTTGCTTCTGTGCACTTCCCTCCTTCACTTGGACTCTGTCCAGGCCACCCTCTCTGGGAGGAATTCCTGATCTAAATTTGGAGAATGACTCTGTGGGTTGAGTGCAGCCAGCCCAAGATCACCTGCACTGCTGCTCTCTCTAGGCTAATCCCACCGAGGTCTCTCTGTAGAGTACGACTTGCTCAGCAGGACAGCCATGCGATGGAAGGCCTGGCCATAACCAGGAGTTAATACATCTGCATCACTCACAAAGAGTCGTGAGCCTTCTGCATGAAAATCCTGGAAGGGTCTCCCTGCCTGCTCAGCTGTGAATTGAGACTGTGTCTGGGAGCTGTCATTTGCTACAGTTTGAAATCCTCTTTGCACAACATAAATGAACGTAGAAAACGTCAGTGGCTTTAGGAAAAACTGTCTTCAGAACCTACAGAAGGTATTTTACCAGTTCACCTACTCAGCCTGGAGCACAAAGCCCGGGGGAGCTCAGAGACAGAGAAGCACATACAGTCTGCCAACACTACCACCATTGATGATGCTGTATATCTCCAAAGCATCTGACGTTCATACTGCTTTCGCCTGCTACCCTGATTGAGGAAACCCATATTCTACACCTACAACCCAACAGTTCCTGCAGGGAGAAGTGAAACACGTGCAGGTGAAATTCTGTATGTTCCCAGTAGTCTTCTAAGTGTTTTCCATAGATTTAGCTGACTGAGAAATTAGTTAACTCACTATCTCTATCTTAACTTTCTTATAAATAAGATGACAAGAATAAAAGGAAATTTTGCTCCCTCCAGAAAACCTTGCATGTGCTCAGAGCTTGTGTCAGTGCTAGTTACTGTTAAATTCTCACAGCTAGACTCCAAGTCAGTCTGAAGAGAAGGTGCCTTCCTGTTGCTAGGTATTAATCAGTTCACAAAAATTGTGTGCCTGCAGAAGAGAAAGAAACTGTTGCTTAAGGTATCGGATTAGTGCCAGGACACAAACTTGTTATGCCTGCACATTATTACTCCAGTTCTAACAGACCCTCATCTAATCTAGTTCTGAAAAGTATCAGCTTCAGACAGAAAGTAAATACTATTGTAATGAATACTAATAAATAGTCTCCAAATAAATAAGAATGAGATATTTTTATATTTGCTGGGGAACTCTTCCAGGGAACTTACATGCAGACAGGGTGGCCATTCCCCAATACAGAATCCATCACTGTCACTTAACATATGACCCTCTTGTAATGCTGTGTTAGGAGACAGAAAGTCAAATAATCTCTTTTACTTTGATGAAAGCATGAGGAAGTTGACTCAGATAAAAGCAGGGAGTAATCTGTTTAAACAGCTTGGGCCCAAAGTTGAAAATTAAACAAAACCAATAACAAATAAAGGCTTGCTGCTGGAGAATCTGCCTTGAGCATAACATAAAAAAGAATTAAATGCTACTACAAAGATATTTCATGTCAGAAAATCCTGTATGTGAAATTCACATAGAACTCCTTCAGCTGTTTCAATTCACATGTGTTTACTCACTTATAAATCTATATAATGCTCATTGTTTGCTACTAATGATGTCGTTAAGAGAAGCTTTTGGCTAATCTAGAGGTAATGAAGAACATCAGAGTAAATTTGTATTTATTAGAAGAACAAAGAAAGAAAACACTATAGTTAAAATCCTCAGTCTGTTTCCACTATTTAGGCTCCAATCTTTGGTGACACAGGTCTGGCACATACCTGTTCAAGTCGGGTTTTTTTATCTCAGCTAGTGCTGTGTGCAGACAGAGCACAATAATTCCTGCATCTTGCTGTAACAACACTTAATAATTTTAATTTTTAAAGAACTATCCATTCACACCTTTGGGAAGAAACATTCAATAAGTCCTCTCTCCCTTTTTAAGTTAAAATAAAAAATATGTCACTTATGTTTGCAAAGTAGGAGAGATAACACCTTTCTACTCCACACGGAAGATTCAACACAAACACCTATACAGAAACAACAGAAATGTTGACAAAATAGGTTAATATTGAATCAGGATTTGGATCACTACAACATAACCTTTCAAAGGCGTGAAAGGAGCTGCAAAGAGAATAAACATGTGGTCTTTAGATGATAAATGTATTCAGGAAAGAATGCAAGACCTAAAATAATCATTGCAGGCTTCTGAGAAAAGACATTAAATGTTCATGGATATTTTCTACATGGACAACCTTCAATAAAGCTCCCCATTAACCTGTCTGATCTCTTCTGAAGCAAAAATAAGCCAAAAAAAACCCCAAAGCACCTTTTAATTGCAAAAGATATTTTTCCATGACAGTCAAAGAGAAAGATCAGACAGTTCATTCTGCCTTAGTGAGGGCAGGCAAACTTTATAAGCACAACATCCAATTTTCAAGTGTGTCTGTGAACACAGAGTTTATCAAGTTCTTTAAAAATGCAAAATAGTCATCCTAATGATAAGAAGCAGGTAGCACAGTCCCAAACTTTGTAACTGACTTCTTTCTAAAATCCAAGTGAAGAAAGCTTTGCAGATTTTTACTGCTCTTCTCAGCAGTCAGATGATGCTCCTCATGGAATCGAACCTATGTAAAGGCCAAAATTTTCCAAAAAGAAGAGGAAGGATGACAACATATTAGGCCGGCCAGAATAAATAGTTTCAGATTCTGATTCATCAAGTAGAATACTGTGAATGGTATTTATATCTCTCTGTAGCAAAAAAAAAAAAAAAACCAAACCAAAACCAAACCAACCTGAAATAACATTTCTTGACCAGTGCTTGGTCTTCCTAAAGATTCAGAGGGACTTGTTGAACTGCTGCGAGCAGAATGACTTGGGATGTTGCGTTTTCATTTGTCATAGAGCTCAAAGTGTTTGAACAAAACCCGTGACACCCACCTGGCCAAGGGTTAAAGCAACCTTTAACAACAAATGAGCCTTCATGGTTCTTGGGATGGCTTCAGGCCCAGAAAGAAACAATTGCATCATGCCCTAATTACTACAGCTGACTCCATGCATGAACTGCCATCCCTTTGCAACCGTTTCAAAACATTTTGTAATCTGGAAAATTAAGGTGTTACATTATCTTTCCAATGCTTGACAGCAAATTTTTCTGCAGAGCTCATTTAAAGTAGAACCACTACAAAGACAGAGGAAAAGAAGGCATACCAAAATTATACAGAGGACAGGATGTATAGAGAACAATTTTCAGATACAACATTGGACTGTCAATAAATGGCTCTCAAAAATGGTAGCATTATATTCCTGATGCACTATTTATCTGTGGAAATTCTAAGTTCATTTTGGTGGAAAAAAATATTTATTTTCCCTCAGTAAGTAACAATACAGTTATTCTTGCCTTCTTGTAAAAATGAGCACTCTGCAGCAAATGATCTATAAAGTTTCCCAACTTTACAGAAAAAAAAAAAAGTATTTTCTTGTTAAATGTTCTTTCTTCATAATATGTATCTCAATCTTCAGTATTGATAAGGAGTTTTGATGAAGCAGTTTGATAATGGAGAAAGCAAAGTTATGAGGAAAATTTACGTAAAAGGACACAGACAATATAAGATTATAGAAAAAGCTGCAGTTTCCTATATTCATATGTATTCCTTGACATGTATTTTTCCTCTGTGTGTACGTATGCATTAGAGATATGCTAACAGTAGCAACAGTAACTCTACAGGGTTGTGTCTCTTCTTGCTGTACACCTCCTCCTGGCATTCGATCAGTTACAAGGACAGGCAACATATAAGACATCATCTAGCAGCTGCTCATCTTTCAGGCAAGGCATGTATTGCTGGCTAATTTCATGACAAAGTATAATCATAAGGTGTATATATGAATCTAATATAAACCCAGCCTGGCAAGCAGGGTTACGATGAAGTCCCACACAGTAACATAAAACACAATAGGTGGCTGTTCCTGTTTCCACACCAGGCTATAAAGCAAAGCAGGGAGGAGCAGAGATGTCCTACCAGCAGCCCCTGGCTAGCAGGCTGCCAGTTCCAGCACAGGGGCAAAGCTGCTGCTGGGGAGGGGTAAAAGCTGCAACTTGCCCAGTTGCATCTGCTTGAGTTGGGAGGCAGAGCCCTATGTAGGAGACTTGAATCAGAACCTCAGTTAAAAAACAAAGGAAAGAGCACTGAAGCATGTTTGCAACCTCGACTGCCAGCCTTGCATCTGCAACAACATAATCCCTTCTCCCCACACCCAGGCCACTACCTGGGGGATTTCTCTGCTCTTTGGCATTCACTGCAAGGTTTTCATTCCACTTCTGTACACAAACACCCTCCCAGGATGTATTTAGTTTCTTGACTTACTAAATAGATACTGCATGTCTCCTCTGCACTTTTCAAACCACCTTCCCCTCATCTGCAGCCCAGTTCCACAGCAAGCTCTGAGCAAGTACACTGCACTCGTGCCTTAGAGATACTCTGTTGGGGCAAGTGAGTTTATTTATGGACTGCAGTGCAATCCTGTAGCACGGAGGCAAAGAGATGAACAACCCACTCCCTCCTGCAAAGACACCTGAAGAGCTAAATTTAGTTCCTTGTCATGAGAACCCATCAGCAGTTAAACTATCCCTATTCATTACCATGATTCAACAGCAGGCTTCTTTTTATACAACAGGATGAAAATAAAGCCACTAGTAACTAACATTTTGGGGTGTATCTGAACGTAGGAACTGGCAGGTAGAGCACGGCGTATCTATTCAACCAGTGCACTGAACTCTATTCCTGTGGCCAGGAGCACTTTGACTCACTCAGCCTCTGTCTTAGTTAAATCTTTCGGTTTCTCTGCCAGGGCTGTGGGGCAGGCAGCAAATGCATTTCCTTCTTCAGGGAAGGTACAGTGTGCAGCTGCTCTTTGGTGGCATGCAAGAGGAAACTTGGGCTTTTTTATTTTTTTTTTTTCCCTTCCAATCTCAGGTCAGACCCACAGGTCACCCTATGTACACAGGATTTTAAGTGGAGGTCAGCAGCTTGTCTGTTGCACGTAATTAAATTTGTTTTACAAGCTTGTTTAGGCAGTAAGCAATTAAATATCACTTCTCAGACTGAGATTTTCATTGTCCTGATTTGCCTGACAATAGTATTTTTCTGAGTCTGGTTTGTTCCCGACCAAATGTGGAATTTCAAAAGAGCTACCACTGATAACTCTCTAAGAACGACAAAGCAATGAGAAGGGCTCAAGTACCAGAGGCTTTAAGGACAATGATAACTAACTTAAGTATTTCTAACACAAGTTCCAAAAGCGTATCCAGATTTTCATCAGCTTGTTGTCAATGGCAATGTTAAAACAGAAACGCAGAGTCTTCTGCTTTTGTTTTTATGATAGCCAAGATAAAACCAGAGGAAGATCCGAACCACAGTTTTAAATTAATTTTTTTTTTTCAAGTCAGAAATACACTGAAATTACCATAAGAATGTCTGTAGATACTTTCCTAATTTGGAAAACTCTATAACCAAATAAGAGGATTATGCAGCCTTAATTCCAAGTATTATTTTTAATTATTCCTACTGTTTCACAATATACTGAGAAGCATCTTGAATTCACAAAAAGTTACAAACTCCCTCAATGAGGCAGCACCACCCAAGCTTTCCAGACATGGGATAACCCTATTTCCAGGATCTGAAATGCAGCACACAAACCAGTGAAGTACATCCCTCCCTGCCCTGTAACAGCACTCGAACAGCAGCCCCTTTGCAATATCCAGTTAAAGGACATATCCATGTTTTCAAAACTTTAAAATGCAACCTAATTTACTCTGTGTCATGCTATTTCTCCATAAACAGCAGATGACTCACACTTAGTTTTGGAGAAAGGAGCACAAATACCTTAGAGTTTGTTTTTCTGCAGTCAGATACAGGACAGAAGTGTGGATATGGCTTCCCACTGGTAAACAGGGTCACAGCTGCACTCTGAGCAAGGGGGATTCTCTTTCTCACTCATACAACTGCCCAAAACCTCTTTCAAGCTGTGATAACTGTTTCCAAACTCCCTAAGACTCCAAACTCCCTGGAAGGAAATAAAAAAATCTGTCTCTGTGTGCAGTTACGCCCTGTCAAATAGGTAGGGACACAAACAGGCATCACCTTTTAGAGTCATCCCTTCAAGGTGCCTTACCAAGTGCACGTCTTGCCTTCTGGCTTGAAAATCAGTTAGAAACAGGATTAGGAGACAATGAAAGGAAGTGCTTCCTGACACGGATTTACATCAGAACAACTAGACCAATGCAAACTTGCAGAAGACAAGGGAAGATTTTGAGAGTTGCCTCAGGATCTATTAATGTGACAGAAACTAACTAGGTAGTACATAATGACCTTGCTCCCTCTCAAAACATTAAGCTAGATTTAAATACCCCAAGTATACTACTACATGTCCTTAAAAAGGCCACAGAATTAAAAAATGTACATGGGCAACAAGGGCAGCAAGATGTGCATCAACAAACCTTTAGGCACAAGATTAAATAGCCTAGCAGATGAACCCGCAGAAGAGATGCAAAAGGATATGATCATGGCCAAAGAAGTCTAGTCTAGAGAAAGTGAACAGAAAATTATTTTCACCACGTCTAACTATTAAAAATTACAAGGTATTCAACAGCCTATCATAAGTCAGAGGTGCAGAAGGTGGCTCTCTATGCTGCTACATTCTGTGTCACAAGTCAAAAGCAGAAAGGGCTCACCAGCAGCATAGACATACTAGGTCCATCAAAGGTTAACAAATAGAACAGTCCCAGTGCAAATTCTGATCCACTAAACCCCTAAATCTTCAGCTGTCAAAAGCTGGGGGGTGTATGGCAGGTGCACGGTGTATAGAGGGATCATTCCTACAACTCCTGGTTCCTGTGCTCGTTCCTGTAGTTAGTTGACCTCTGTAGGTATTTGACACAATTATTCTCATGTTTGTTTGCTTTTAATTCTAATATCTCTCAGAATTTCCATAAACAATGCAATTTACTTAGAGCACCAGACACTCTTGCATGACAATTTCCAACAGCACCCAAATATGGTTTCATTATTTGTTCTGATTTCTGTTCTAATCACAATTTGAGTTTTTGAAAGGAAAAATGGATGTTCAAATACAGAACAGGCACAGGGAATGCCCAGTTCAGAGGTTTGGTTTAGGGAAATTTTATTTTTATGTACTTATTTACTTCTATTTTGAAGTATATCCTTCACAACTACGGTATTCTCACAATGTCTTTTAAATATTTTGTATTTCGCTTGTGACATAAGAGGATGATACACAATTTAACTCACACCTGATATGATGAAGGAGGGAGAAGTTGGGTGTTTCTCCTTATTCTTTTCCATCTGTTTTTGGATGTTTGATCACTTGTATGCTGTTTTGCTCTTATATGCACCATCCTGACCTTCCTGACCCGAAGATAATATTAATAGAAGGGAAATGCTAAGCTGCAATTGGTTTAGGACTACACAGGGCAGTGGGGAAATTCTTAAATAATCTATGAAAACCCCACTGCAAACTCGCAGGGCAGCATCACCAGTATCTCCCTGGCACCTGACACCTATTTAACAGAGAGAATTTACCCAATATCATGTGCTCAAAATACCTTCTGTTTCTAGCAGCTGTGATGGGTGGCAGACTGAGGACCCAAAAATTAAGTTCACCTAATCCCTCAGAAAGAAGTGACAAATCTGCATGGACACTGTTAAGCTGCAACAAGTGATTCCAATAATGAGTGTATGTTTACCATGTAATCGCTGTCTTTCTAAATCCCAAAGGAGCAGTATGTGAAGACTTATGTAAAGTATTAATGCAGTTTAAAAAAATGATCTGAATGCATACTGCGTTATGAGCCTCTAAAAATCCTGCTTATATTCCAAATATGTGTATTTGAGCTAACCAGCTTATAACGAAGTACACCCAATCATTATGGACTGCAGACTATTAAAAAAAGTGATCTGTTAAATTCTTTTTATTATGGCAATTAATTTATTTGATGGGGCATGCTAGCAGTTGTGCAGGCTATGATGTGAATAAGAAACAGTGCAGCTGATCCACTGATGCAGCAACATTCATTTGCAATTACACACACACTCTGGGTTTCAGGTATTGTAGAAGGTATCTTTAAAGCTGTAGCCTTGAAGATGATTCAAGCTCACCATCAGCCTAAGTGATTGACAATTATCAGTTATTCACTGTGATAAATACAAACACCAACAGCAAGTTTTTCTACTTGCTAATGCCATACCACACACATGGCTTCTGCAGTTTCCATACTTACAACCTACATTTCTCTAAGGACTGCCTGAAATAGCCTGAGCTCTCAGGTAAAACATCTGGAAACTTGAGAGCCTTCTCATCCTTGTGCTTGTTTCCTGGACTTATAATGATACTTAAGAGATTTCTACCCACTCAGAGAGAACAGCCATGGCACCTCTTCTTCCTTCCCCACTTACTGGAGAGAAAAATGTATGGAATGTATTTAAATAACGTAGTTGAACTTTTTATGAGCAAAACCCCCTTCATCATCTTGAATTACTTATTTGTAATGAGTTACTTGCTCAACACTGGCCAAAATAAAGTTTATCCACTTACAAAGAGCTAATCGAGTCAGAGCTCTTAGAATTCTCTCTCAATACTGTTAATCTCTCATTGTTAATTCAGCACGTTAAGAGAAAGGAAGCTGATTTTAATTCATTTAACAGAACCCCAAAGACTAGATTGTTCTGTTATGAACAAATGCTTCAAAGATTTTCTGCCAGTGCTGTTTCCTCTCCAGCTGGGAATAAAGTTTTCCCCCCTATTAATACAAGTCAATCATTCTCTGCCTCAAATTCATCTTTGAAGTTTCCAGTGATCTCAATGTTCCTTTTATGAACACAGATTTCTTTTTAGTATATAAGAATTCCTTTTTATTATAAGATATTTTAATGCATATTTGTTGATGAAGTTTAGAAAACTTGAACTGTAAGTTGCATAAAACACATACTAAAAGTACTGGGAATGACTGATGACACCTATACACAAATAAGGACGTCATCCTAGTACTTCCAAGAAGATAACCATGTTCTGCAGTTGCAAAATACATATCCCTCTGGGCATTTGGGTAATGCACACTGTGCTGTGAGGTGATCTGTGATCATCAGAGTCCTGTGAAAGGTGATGGCTGCAAGGAAAGTTGTCTGTCACCAGTAAACACAGTGAAGAACGGTGCAACTATTCCACAGAACAGTCAGCTAACCTCACAAAGCAGAGCAGCAAAGTCATTAATTTCCACAAAGCAAAGCACTGCAGGCCCAACAGTAGAATTGTCTCTGGAATTCAATCCTAATGCAAGAAATTGGAAGAGTGCCAGTATTTTTGAATGTTTATACTACACCAAAGGTGGTAACAGAGATACCTTTTGCCATGAACAACTAGTTTGATTAACAGTGTAATGGGACAGAGTGCTCCTCACAATGTCTAACCTCATCATCCTCAGTATATACTCTCTCCAAATTCTCCTCTGGGAAGAGCAAATTTGCCATATTTCAATCCGATATTAGTCTTCAGGCATAAATAATATATGGAGATGAGCTAAAATGTCTCATTGATTAAAATTCTTCACTGTGAGCTTGTCACATTTCAATGTGCAAATTGCTTCTGTCTGGCTTGCATTCAAAAGTCAGTCATCTAAATATATATACACACTTGCTTGATTTTAAGTTTGGTATCACAGCTGAACCATGGATCAGAATGAGAAGAGATTTTTCTTGTACAATGAATTCCTAAGTAATCAGTTGACCAGATACATCATTATCTAATGAGACAACAGTATTACATGATGTGGCTGCCTTCACACAGCTGTAAAGAACTCAGCCAAGTCTTGGGTTAAAAGCTAACCCTTATAGCTTCTTAGATGCTTACACACAATTATTAAACACCAAATACATCTAGGTAGTTTCCTTGGAAAGGAAACACAAAAATCACCCCTAAATAAGGGTAAAGATTAACTATCTGACCTCACATATTTGTGGGTAGTACTGCAGAAAGACTGTACACAAAATGTAAATGTGGTCATGGAATCATGACATGTGTTACACTGTCACATGCCCAAAACATTTGTTTATAGGACTCTGAAGTCCAATGTTCAAAGACTGAAATGTTCCTCTTGAAAGCCGCAGCCAGACTTGCACAGTTAACTTTAATGTAAAGGGATGTCAGAGAATCCATACATTTTCCTGTCGTGGTAACTTGTTTATTAAAACTAACTCAGCAGAAGAAATTATTTGAAAGTGAATTCTGCTATTTGAAAGCAATAAGTTCACAAAAACCCTTCTTGTAAGATTTTGCTTTTAGGTTGCTGCTCAGATAGCTTTCTAGATTCAAAAAGCCTTCAACAAACTCAGTATTTAGCATAACCCAAACGCTATAGAGTAGCCAAAATAGCAGTAGGAAAAAAAAAAACAGTCCTGCCTTGACCAGAAGGACATTCAAATACATGGCTATGTGAAAAAGAAAATTCTCTCTGGAAAGCACACTAATTCAAACATGATAATCAAAGTAACAGCATTAATATCCATCAGCAAGAGAAATGGGAGGAAAAAAAATGCATATAAGCCACTGCCAGGCTTTCTGCCAAGAACTGGAGAAGAAGAATGCAGAAACATTCATTCCTCTCCAGAGTATTTTTCACTGTTTACTAGTTCTGGGACCGAGCTTTTTTATAAGTTAGGAGCAACTGGTGAGATTTTTAACTGGTGAACATAAGGCAAAGATTGGTAAGGTCTCCAGGCTTACCCCCAAGAAGAAAACCACATTCACACAGCAATGGCAAAGAACAATGGGATACAATTCTTCTAAGAATGAAGGTTATTAGAACAACATTATTCCTGAAGTATTCTTTTCTGTACGTCAATCTCTTTCAAAAATGCATACTTCTGCTTTGTTATTTTTACTTCATGCTGCCAAATGACAGTTTTAAAGAAAACTATGGCACCTGCAGAGACCCCTTGCTCAAATGAGAATTTTAAACAAAACTTAACTTGTTATAAATTTTATTTAATTATTGTTACATGCTTATATAATGGAGGAAGAAGACACTCAAAACAGAATTACTGTACTGCATTAGATCTGTTTAGAAAAAAATATAACATATATTATACCTACATATATTATTTGTAGCTCAAATACCCATACACAGAAAACCCACCAGCAAACAACCAGAAGAAGGGCAGACAAGTGTCTGCTGGTAATTTCGGAGGATACCTGACACATTCTGGCATGTGCATCCTCCCGACACACACGCGAGTTTCACGTTTGCCTGTTTAGCTGTACGCAATGGGCGGCAGTGCAGAAAGCAAGAGCCATTTCTGAGAGGCAAATTGCATGGAAATAAAGTAATTTTCAATTGCCTGGCATTTTCTGAGGGTGAAGGCTGTGGACTCTGACACAGAGAGCTATGAGGAAGGTGGGACTGATCTGCAGCAGTGCATCAGTGCTGCATTTGACCCAGGTAATTAAGATAATGATGTAGCAGCTCTACTGACATTTTCAATGAATGAATAACCTAGATTTTCCACACTGATAGAAAATATTAAGAAGCTAATGGAAAACCAAAACAATACGACAGGAAGTAACCTCACAGCAAACTAATAAACCATACAGCTACAGAGGGGGTTTGGTAGGCAAATGTCATCTCCATCACTTTTGCTGCACTGCCAGCCATCAAGACACAAATCAAAGACATCTGAACTATGTTACAGCAATTTGCAGGAGATGAGATTTTGCCTCTGCCAAAGCTCATAGGAATGACTTGAATCCATCATGCTTTACAGGAAATGGCAAAGCTTGAAAAAAGGTATTAATTTTATTTTTATTTGTAAATTCTTCTCTTACATGTTGCACAATTTCTGTTAAGATTAAACAAAACATTTTTTCTTGAAAACTATATGCTTACATCTCTTCGAAATGGTATCTAGTATCTAACCTGAAAATTGTCCGTAGTTTATTCCCAGGGACCAGATCCTAAAGAAGGCAAAAATTGCAATGACTGACAGCAGCATATGCAGAGCTCCAGTGAAACCAGTCCTGTAACAGCAACACATTCCTTTGGTTTTCTAGAAGCTTCAAAACCTGCCTGACATGAATTTATTTCATGGACCTGACAGGCAAGCCTTCCCCTCCTTCCATTTCTGTGATAAGCAGAAAAATACCTTCAATAATTCAAGTATTTTAAACCTTGTCTTACATGTAAAGAAAGGTTAGCATCACCAGAGAGTCCAGTTTTGAACTCCTAGAAACAGAAAATAGAGCATACTATAATAAAAGGAAAGAAAACAAAGTCTTAGATGGGTTCTTTCCAGATAAAGTAAGGTGCTTGCTGAAGGTTTCTTGCTAAAAGTTGAACTAAAACATGCCCTTGCTCTTCCTAAAGTCAGGATGGAGGGAAGCCCATGATGGTGTGCCTAGACACGTGCATCCTTGAAACTCCATGAATTTGCTACACCAGGCAAGAGGCAATTGCATCTGCTATAGGATGAAATTCCCTGTAAGCAGCTTGCTCTCTGTTGATGGGAGCATATAATTCATGTAATTTTGGTGAAGTTCTTGGCAAGATACCACACAAACCTGTCTCCTCTCCTAACCCTAACGTAACGTGGGCACATGAGCCCAAGCAGTTCATGCCTGGTGGCAGATGCCACCGCAAACTGCTGGAGGTTGCCATCTCTGGAAAAGGATGGCCAGCATATTTCAGCATCAGACACTGTACTTGGCTGTGAACGGTGATGAGGAGGAAGTCAACTTTTATTTCCTTCAACCATCCCTGCTAAAGAAACAGAGCTGACAGCTGGAGCAGTAACTTCTTAAATCAATTCAGCATGAAATTCCAGAGCATTTCTGTTGGTGCCCTCTGAAACTAGATGGCTTTAATCACCAGCTGGCTGAGTTACTGTAAGTAGATGGGTGAAGTGGCATGCTTGGTGTTCCCTCTTGTTATCTCTTTATACAGCAGTGTCCACAGGAGACAAAGTATTCATTAGCTCCTGCCACGGTTAGTCAACAAATGCTTCCTGCAGCTTGCAAGGGTCTCGCTAGCTCTTTAATCTTTTCTAGAAAAGAAGGATGATGAACAAAAGACCCTGTAAATATGCACAGTTCAAGTCTGTTTGTCATTGCCAGGCAGACTGGAAGTCCAGTCTAACTGTTAGGCAGCACACAGCCAACACTGCTGGACAATTTTGTATCTTTACCACGAAACACCTGGAAAGCTTTTCCATCTGAATGACTGAGTTGCTGTACAATGTTAGGGTAACATGTAACCCTACTGGAGTCTGAAGCACTGCCTACTTGAAATACTTTTAAGCACAAGAAGTTCTGTACAAGAAACAAACTATCACATCCCCAAAGTGATACACTTTCATTTTTTTCTTCTCCCACTGAGATACTGTCCATGAAATAATTTTTCCCAAGTTTTGTTGACTTTAATTAACAGACCAAATGAGGTAAAATATTTTTAAAAATCCTTTTTACTGTGAGACATGGGCATTTACCATAGTCGGTGACTTGTGGAAGCTGTTGCTGTGAGATACAGAATTACTGAGCTGAAGAATAATATTTGCCATAGCCCTGGCTTTAATATTTTAGGGTGAGGGGTCGCCTGTACTGACAGTGGCTACACTTCTCATGACTAGGAAATAGGAATAGCTTCTCTGACATCCATTCACTGTTACAGGTTATAACACAAATGGTTTTATGAGCACTGGGATGAATCAAATTTGTTTCCTAAACCTATTTGTCCTCTTGTGCTTGACTGGATCTTTTAGCAGAATTGCATGAAAGTAAAGAATATCCCCCAAAGAAATATCAGGGAATCCACACTGAAAAACAGATGAGGGAAGCAGAAAGAGATTAGCATAGTCTTTCTACAGGATAAGCTTCACTGATTTTGCATCTTGGTGGATACCCAAGAAAGAATGCTAAGGGCACAGCTCCAAGACAGCCAACCCATCTGATCCATTCCACCAGACAGGGTGACCTGCCCACATGTAGCCTTCTCCTTTCCTTAACCTGCACCATGCAGCCTCAGCTCCTCCCTGCAGCTGGCCCTCAGGAATAAACTGATTTGACTCACTAATCTAGCAAAAAAATCATTTTCTTTGGTTTGGTGAGTTTGTGGCCATGTGAGACAGCTGAGCTGGCTTGCTGTGCAGATGGGTGAGCTCCAGAGGCAATACAGTGAAGAACAGGGCAGGACCATCTTTGGGCAGAAGGAGAAGGTGGCTGAGAGGATGCTAGAACTAATACGGAGATTGTTAAGCTCTCCTGACAAAGAAAAAAGCGCCTAATAAAACATGTGAGTACCTGAGGCAAACCTATTATGCCATTTTTAACCCCAACAGCCAAATCAAGAAAGCCTTAGTGGTTTGCCTGAGGATGATCATTCTCCTCCTGCTTCTCTCCCATTTTCATCTTCTCGGTGCAGCCAAACAGGGGCTGGAGGACAGACGGCTCTGTGCAACACAAAATGCCCTCTCCAGCTCTCCCTCCCTTGCTCAGCACTGACAAACAAGCAGGCAACCCCCCAGGACAGGAGCTTGCCAGACACCTTTGAGCACTGTTTCCCATTCAGACAGACCGGCCCCATGGCCAACAATCCCCCAGCAAAGGTGAAGCCAGTTTTCTAATGGATTCTGCTCAACAGTCTCTCTGGGAATGACATGCTGTGGGAGCCTTGCTCCGGGAGTGGCTGCCAGGGGGGTGGCCCTACAAAAGCCCCGATCTGGTGAACAGCTGTAGGATCCAGTTCACTCAGAGCTTACAGTTTTGTTTCCAGCTTAAGCTGGATTAAAACCAAATCGTTTGTCAGCAAACTGTAAACCGCTGTCTTGCCACCTCTGCAGGCGTGTTGTCACCGACAGCCGTGCTGTTCCCGTGCCTCCCTCCATCACGTTGCATGGGGCCTTCTCACTTAGGCAGGGCCCAATAAGCAACAGATTTCCACCCTCTTCCCTCCTCTCCCCCCAGCTTTGCAGGAGTTCAAACACAGAGCCACAGGGTAAGGGCTGTGAGCTTCACTTCTGCTTGGCAGCTGCGCTATGTGATTCTGGGCAATGCCATCCTTATTCCTCTCCCGTGCCAGAAGGATCACATCAGCCTGTCTCGCTGAGGGACTGTCAGACTAAACCTAGTCCCGGGCTTTTAAAACACCCCCCTCCAAAACTCCTCAAAGGGCTTTTTTAAACACAACAAAAAGGCCTAAGGAATCATCCTGCACGTTACTCTAAAGCATTGCTTCCTTTAATGAATCTCAATGTGACTCAAAATAATTTTTTAAATTATTTTTTCAAGTTGTTACAGGGATAGAAGCCTTCTCCCACCCAAACTTTTAATTTATATGTAGTTCCTCTAATTTTAAACAGGTATGACATTTTTAAAGTAATTTAAAAGAAAAGCAGATGTTGACATATTAAAACTTAATAGCTCTTTGCGAGACACTGCATTTCATAATCAAAACCTCCTTAGAATTTTCATTAAAAAATGAAATCGCTGATCCAACAAACCATAACAGCTGCAAATTGGGTCTGGAAATAAATACTTATGCATAAAAACCTACTTATTAATATTTTGATGAGGATGAGGTATGTATTGGAATGAAGAAAAGGCACTCCACAATTTAAAAAAAATCCAACACCACAACAAAAAGAACTACTGACTTTCATGAGAGAACTCTCCAGTGGCTTTGAAAGTTATCTCAAAGGTGTTTATTAATGGCAAAGGTGACTTATCAAAATGAGAGAATCTGTTTCTTTTTGGCACTGAGGGGAGGAAAAACAAAAAAAGAAAACAAAAGAGAAGTCCAGAAAAGGTATCACCACACCCGGTAGGGAAAAACATACAAAACAAAAAAGCAACCAGACAGTTTTTTATACTCTTGAACTTGAGACTTTGACAGCAGCGAACCCCGTAATAGGACGCCTGGAGACAAGAAAGCATGACACATTTTCTCACCGTTGTGAGGACTAGCCTTTTTAAAAACTAATTATGAGAAGTCAAGCTTGGCTACCCAGTAGGGTTTCTCCTCTCAGGATCCCTCTGGCCCAGCACAGCCCCTTTGCCAGAGAGCTACACTGCATCCTGTCCCTGTGAGACTCTGCTCAAACACGGAGCCACAGGGAATCCACAGCAACTCATTTCCTTTCATTCCTCCACAAGAAGCCCAGGGCCATTATTCACTTCACCCTTCCCACCTGAATTAGCAGGTTCTGAATCAGCAGCAGTGGCTGGAGATAGCATCCTAGCAAACCAGCAGCCCCAGCCCAGAGGGAGGAGGTGACCCCACCTCCTCCATGGCCTCCCCTAGGAAAGTGCAGTGCTGTGGGGCAGCAGGCAGCCACATAAGGGGCCTGTGGGAGGAGGAGAGTAGAGGGTGAG
This sequence comes from Merops nubicus, assembly GCF_000691845.1. Taxonomy (NCBI): domain Eukaryota; kingdom Metazoa; phylum Chordata; class Aves; order Coraciiformes; family Meropidae; genus Merops; species Merops nubicus. The sequence goes on along the minus strand of NW_008602497.1, from coordinate 3,818 downwards.
CAGGGGATAAGCAGGGTCTTCATGGTATTGCAAGAGCCTGAGCCACACAACGGGAGGAAGGAAGGATGTTAAGAGGCTACGTGTCAGCCCATGGTGGATAGAGACTCCTGAGCAGCTGGCAGCTCGGGACTTCTGGGGCAGAACAGAGACTCCTCTGCTCTCAGGTCTGAAGGGCCAGGATTGGTGCTGTGCCATAACAGCCCAGGATGGGGAACAAACCTGTAGTGGTATTTCAAGGCCCAAAAGGACTGAACTGAGCATATGCACCATGAGGAGTGGCTGGAGATGCCATCCTGGAGGGGTCCATGGCACCCATCTACTGACCAAAGATGTTGTTAAAGGTGATGTTTTATTTGTGGGGTCTCAGATTTGAGGTGATACAGAAAGGCAATTGAAGCTCACCTGTCCCTCCAACTATTGCTCTTTATTGCTCATCCATACAGGCACCAGTGACATTGCATTGGACACCTGGAATACATGAAGAATCACTACAGAGCTCTATGGGCAAATATGGGAGTCTTCCTGGTGATGCTCTCCTTGATCCTGAAGGCAAAAGGGAAAAGCCCAGGTAAGAGCAGACAATTCCTGCAAATAAATGTCTGGCATCCCAGGCAGCAGTTTGGCTTTTAGGACCATGGGACTCTCTTGAGCAATGAAGGCTACTAAAATCTACCTAACAAAATGGAACAATGAATCGTAGAATGGTTTGGGTTGGAAGGGCCCTTAAAGAACATCTAGTTCCAGGGCCCTTAAAGATCATCTATTTCCAAGCCCTTGAAGAATGAAGAATCGTTGCCCTTTACATGAAAGGGCTGCTCAAATGTGTGGAGCTCATTAAGGCATGGATGATAGGCTGGATGAATGCTTGTGGGTTGGCATTAGAAAAGAGACCAGCAAGGGTGGCATTGTGACGGTAGGTTATTGCAGACCACACAGTGAAGAAGTATATGAGGTCTTCTGTAAACACCTCAAGGAAGTCTTCAGACCACAGACCCTAATTCTTATGGGAGACTTGAACCTCTGTGAAGTTCAAGGAGGGAAAAGCACCAGGAAGCAGAATTCTGGAGGGTGGCAGGGACAACTTCTTAACATAAATGCTGGATGGGCCACAAGGAATAACTACTCTCCTAGTAGCAGTGGATGTTGTGTTAAATCTTAGTGAGATGAATTAGCACCCAGCAATGTGTATATATTAAAAAGATATGCACACACAGATTTAAAACTGTAACACATACACATTACGTGCTTCTTGCCTTCAAATACGTTCCATGTGTGTTCTAGAAATGTGGTTTAAATCGTATGCACGGGCACACACAGCAAAAGATTCTTAAACTGAGTGTAAAATCCAAACACTTTCCCTGTAAAAAAGCTGTCATCTCATCTTTCAATTATATCTTCAAAGGCTAACAAATCAGACCATGTCACACAGCAAAAAGAAAACGTCTATTCAATCTTCCATCATCTGACTACAGCTTGGAACACAATTAGCAAAAATATTCCCTCCTCAAACCCTCAAAAACCGTCATTACTGCAAGCATTGCTTCAAAATGAGAGAAGGTCACAAACAGCAAACAAACTATGTCTTCTGTAACATGTTGAGCCTTTATTGCTAGAAAACACAGCTGTCAAGCATTACCTGAAGTAATTTTGCTGTGGAGCTCAAGTAGTTTAAATTAGCCAAGTCCTCAAATAGACTTTCACACCCTCTAATCATGACACTGAGTATCAGAGGGTTCTCAGGGTTGGTAATCTACATAATTTCCCACTCATATTCAAGAAACTCAAACCTTATTTGAAGTAGCTCTTATTATTATTGGCATTTCTTTAAAAGAACACCTTTTTGCCAACAGGCATAAAAAAACCCTAGCTAATGTTTTCATACATTAAGCCAAATAACACATGTTCATTGGACAGCAACTGCCTCTATTTTGAGGTACCTTCACAAACCAGAGTGACCTGCCTCTGGAAAACAAGGCATGAAACAGATCCAAAACACACAACCATGTGCTGCCTCAGCAGTTACCTGGTGGTAACAAGTGCAGACCCTGCAACGGGAACCTTGTAAAACAGCTACTCAGGCAATGCACCTGAAGCTGCTGTGCCACGCTGCTAGAAGCCATCCCCTACACCATCCGCAGGCCACCTCACCTCCTGCTTTTAAGCAGTTCCCAAGAAATGTGAGTATGTTATGAGCATATATTAAGAAGACTTAATTTCACTGTAGTGGTGTCCAAGTTTGCACTAGAAATTTTGATAGTGTCAGAAGGCAACAGGAGATTGCACAACTAGACGATGCTGGGACACACAAGGCCAATTCCCACTCTATTTTCTCAACACAAATTTCAAATATCGGAATTCCCTGGAGATTATTAAATATACTCAGACTGAAATATATTAGTGCCATTACCTAAGACTCCATCCAAAAGCAAACCACCAGATTACAGCGGTTCTCATTTCACACAGGTTTTGTAGAGGCCAGATCTGTGCTGATGGCAACTTCAAAGGCTATACGTTACTTTGACAGAAAATGAAGTTCCAGAGAAAATAGCAGAATCCAGCCTTCTGAACTGCTCCTCCAAAATTAAGGGATTTATTAGCCTGACCATAATGACGGAGATGAAGCAGATTCAAGAATGCAAGTGTTTGGATCTGGTTTTCTTCTGTTGAGAGACTTTCAGTCAAAGTCAGTCCTTGGTAAACACCACCACAAACCAAGGGAACAACAAGCCTGTAGTTTCACTTGCTCAATGGGGTTTTCTTTGTTGTTGAGTCTGAAGGTAGGCCCCAAGGAAAATAAAGACCTAAATGAAGGTTTTTCCAAAACAGACAGACACCACTGAAAACAAGAGAGGCAAATTACAGCTAGGGCCCACAGAGAAACTCAGGTCCTTCCCCACAATAGGGAGCAACACAGCTTTGTGCAGTGGAAACAGATTTTATCACTCTTCTCTGGAGGAAAGCATGGTTATCTCATACATCAAGGCACTGAGAGGACCTGCAGCAGAGCTTTAGGGTGTTACTCCATGGAAGGGATCCTCTGAAGACAGCATTGACTGGAGGCATTTCCAGTGCTTCCCCTTATCCTTCAGTGATTAGTTCCTACACCCTCTGCTAGAGGTGACCACTCCTTCCACAGGAGTGCTTTCTGCAGCACTTCACAGACCTAGTTTAGAGCACAGGCCCACAGAATGCTCAACAGACACAGATGAGGCTGAAGATTCACAACAAGGTCCTGGCAGCACTCTCTGTTTACATGACTGCTGATGTGTCCTTGCCCTACAGCCCATCATCATCTGTGCTGCCACACTGTGCTGCGTGCGAGCAACCCAACTGAGGAAAAGGCTGCCAAAAATGGGGGAGGGGGGAAAACCAGGCTGGAACAATTCTGTGAAAAATGATTAAAAGAGTACAAAGGAAGGGTGTGTATCTGTACAGTCATCTCATACATATATACATAGAGACACAGACCAAAAATTTTGGCCCAGAAAAAGCACAATTTGAGTTGGCGGTGAACTTCAGTGGGGACGGAGGAGAAGCCACAGAAGCTGGAAATTCTCCTTCTCATTTTCCTGATGAAGGATATAGAAGAAGGTCCAATTCCTCCTCCTGCAGTATCACCACTTAAGTGGCCTTCTAGCTCACAGTGCTTCATGAAGCCTCTCCTCTTCCAAGTCCACATTCATACATGCCTGTACCATGCTGGAACAGCGCTCCAGTCTAACTAGACTACAAGAAGACCAACAAATCCTTTTCTGCCATTACCTGGACTTAATTCTCTGTGGGTAACTGCATTCATTTACCTGGACCTGAGCAAAGCC